>NW_018408916.1:2577370-2640271 GCF_002113885.1 Mizuhopecten yessoensis
ACTTCCCACAACATGTAATGTAACTAGTACACACTTCCCACAACATGTAATGTAACTAGTACACACTTCCCACAACATGTAATGTAACTAGTATACATTTCCCACAACATGTAATGTAACTAGTACACACTTCCCACAACATGTCATGTAACCAGTACACACTTCCCATTACATGTAATGTAACTAGTACAAACTCCCCACAACATGTAATGTAACTAGTACAAACTTCCCACTACATGTAATGTTACTAGTACAAACTTCCCACAACATGTAATGTAACCAGTACAAACTCCCCACATTATGTAATGTAACTAGTACAAACTTCCCACAACATGTAATGTAACTAGTACACACTTCCCACAACATGTCATGTAACCAGTACACACTTCCCATTACATGTAATGTAACCAGTACACACTTCCCATTACATGTAATGTAACTAGTACAAACTTCCCACAACATGTAATGTAACCAGTACACACTTCCCACAACATGTAATGTAACCAGTACACACTTCTTGTCCTTCTCCATGTTGACATTGACGACATTTCCGAGGTTGGAGAAGGCCTTCCTGAGGATTTCCTCGGATACCCCATGCCCGTGGACGTAGATGGTGTTTCCTCGGGGCGGTGGCTCCTTTACCCGAATATCACGCTCCTTCTTCTCACCAAAACCTTGTACACAGAAATGGTCACAATTTGTGGAAAAACGGAGAGAAAACTGTACAAGATACAAGTATAACAATATTTACGTTAAGTTTATTACCTTTATATTGAATGCGTTGCTGACTAGTCTAATTAATATGTACAGATCTATTACCAAATATGTATGAATGGAATTCTAGTCTAGCAGGAAATAAGATATTTGTTTGACAAACAATTATACCTATAAATAACTCTTACCTCCACTGACAAAGTTGTCATAAAGTGCTCGCACTTTTTGTCTTGGGCGTATCTAGTAAAACAAAACAAAAAAGGAATCATTATGGCGCCACAACCATATATTTGTTACAAGGGTTCTGTTCACCTTCCCAGTATAGACCAACAAGTGAAGAGGTAAAACAGGCACTTTTACTTACAGCCTTGTACCTTCCCAACATCACATTAAACCTGTGATGATAAATTATTAATATATCTCTTAACATTAACAAAGAATTCGCCAACAAAAAGGTTGATAGATTTGGGGGAGATATTTCATATGCCAAGTAAATCATCTAATCAATGTTTACTTATTCAGAGGATTTTTTTAAATATTTCAACCAAATTTCTTTTTTTTCCACACGTAAACAAAAAATATAGAAAGCCTTTAATTTACAACCAAATAATTCTGATAGAAATGCTAGAAAACCCTATGATAGAATTTTTAATAGGCAATTTCTTGAATTTAATATTATGTATATTTCTTGTGTTAGATACATAATTCAATTCTCAATACATGTACATCCTCTTTGGTGTGACCTATCAGGTTATTTTCTATTTTCAAAGTTAAATTAAATTAATAAAATGCATGTACTTCACGCTCCTCTTCCTCGGGATGAGTTGCCTGAAAGGGCTGGAAACCAACAGCTGACGGAGTCTTCTCTGGGTCCTACAAACAGAAACAATATCCACCAATAACATAATTACTGCAACGTACAGATACCTGTATCAAGTGAATCCAGAATATTACCACACATTCAGTTAGGTCTCATTTTATCATTTTTTGTAAAAAGAACTAGTCTGATAATACTGGACTGGAACTTGAATCTTTTGGACACAAAATTGTTCTCAGCAGCATCCACTCTTAATATCGTTATACTGCATTAATATAAATATTTTTTCTATGATTCAGACGATATTTTTATATACAGTATTTCACTACAATGTATTGGGAAATTTACTAATGCAATTTTATAACTTCTTTATTTTCTTATATAAAGTATACTCGGAAAAAGCTAAAGGCTGATTTAAATACATTCATATTTAAGTGTGCCCTCCCCGAGAAGGAAATATGGAAATAGAAATAGTCCGAAATACCATACTTGATAGAAATGTACAACTACAAATGATGGTTATTTATATACCCTATTAAGTTTTAAAGGAATGGCAGGAAGAATAACTGTCAAATAAGACCTATAATGCTCAAGAAGGGAAACAACTCTGTAAATTAAAAGTAAATTGTATGGTTAACATCATGCAATGATGCAAACTGATAATGTACAAAGTTTCTCTGAATTATGTACAAAATTTAAGAACTCAAAATATGTTAAAAAGAAAAAGAAATAGAAATTTTGTATCAAACAATTACCTTACAAACTGATCATGATAAAGTGCACAAAGTTTCATTAAAATCAATGCATACATGTATCTCAAGGACGATTAGTCCATCAAAACTTGTGTCTAAAACTAGATGAGCTGACATCCTGAAACCAGTGTACAAATAAAGAAATGTATACAAATTTAACAAGAGCATTTACTGGTACAAAAAAAATGTATTCTTATCTGTAGATCAATACTTACCTTGAGTTTCTTTTCCATAAACTTGGTGCGTTTGAAGCTATGTTTGTCTTGACTATCAGAAGCAATCTTGATTGCCTGGATTGTACGATTTAATTGATACAGTTAGGTAATCATTGTTTTAAATTCCAATTATAGGCGAAAAACATAAAACAAGTCAGTCACATAAAAACGTCTACAGCAGATATTTTCAAAAGGGTCAATTTGGTCACGACTCAAACGATAACCAAAGATTACTGCACCGACATGTATAATCATTAATGTAACTCAATGACACTAGAAACTGAATTCTCCAAATAGTTGCCCATCATAAAGTTTGTCTTTATGTCAAACAAATATCAAAACTTCAAATTGTCTAGAGAAACCAACCCTTATGCGTATTTGCCAACTCTCCCAATTTCGGAGAAAGCCTCCCGAATTAAGACCCTAAAATTGAACATTTTTAACAAGTAGAATTGCTAAATTCTTCCTATATTCTAAGATCTGTTTCTTTCATCTGAAAGAACATCTCAAAAGATGTCATTTTGAAGTGTTATTTATCCCTAAGGGAAACATACAAACATTTATTTTTAGGTTTTTAATTTTGAGCATACAAAATCTCCATCATGGCAAACAGTTGACAAGTATGCTTGTGTACTTTTAAGTGCCATTCTATATATCATACGATTTTTATACTCTTCACAAAATTAGAATGAGGAAACTTACACCTGACTTCAACAACTTCTTCGCTTGTTCTTTAGCATCTTCAGCTGACTCAGGGGCAGCTACAAAATACAATGTACTACGGTAATAATCTGTTCCTCAGGTCAAAGATATATCAGTGATCAAGATTTAAACCTGTTGTTATATTCGCATGTACTAGATCCTTTATGTCCTCCTATGAAACAAGGATTATAAATTATAGTTCACACACACACACAAATGAAAGTCACTTAAAACAGGGTTAGCTTGGTAAAGAGGCAGAGTTCATCTGTTTGTACAATAGAAAGTGGAAGCTAAATGTCAAATATCTATTGTGGACAACTTATATGATGGATCTGAATACTGATAACGAGAAACATCATATATGTCTGGAACCACACTAATTTGTTGTTTTAAAAAAAAATCAAAAAAATCTGTTATTTCATTCATATACATATACCTATGTTAAAAGTTGAAAATTGTCACAACATTTTATCTTTCACCTCGTTCTAATGCTTACGTCTTTTAGCTGGTTGCTGTGCTGGCACTTCCCTTTCTGGTTTGGCTGTTTTCAATGCTTGAAGTATTTTTTTCTGAAAGATTAAACATGTGACGTCATTTCTTTACTAAAGTAATGCAATCTTATTGAATGGAGTATTTGATACATTCACTTTGTTCTATCATTTCGTTGACATATATATACAGATATATGTATCAAAGAGATGGTTTAAATCATGTCTGTAACATGGAAAGGAAACAGCAATAAGGCCAGACCAGGATTCAAACCTGGAACCTCCAAACTGGAGATGAATGCTCTGACTGAACTACCTGGTCACCAACAGTCACTTGGCTCAGTCCCTCTGTATATATACCTCCCTACTTCTTCTTAGTCTTTCACCCTTAGACATCACTACTTACAGCCTAGGGTCGGATTTTCCCTTAGGAAGCGTGTACATACAGTTACCATTTGAAACAAGGGTTAGTCACAGGCACCACTGTGACTGGTGATAGAAAATTAAATGGAACAAGGCCAGACTGGGATTTGAACCTGAAACCTCTGACTTCTATATGGATGCTCTAACCAATCAACTGGTGTGTCATGGTCACAGTGGAGTTGTGCGTCTAAACTGCACTTGTTGAAGTCTTTATACCTATATCAAGATGTCTTAATTAGTCAACCCGAACTTCAAGTATTAACTTTTTCAAACCTAGCTGTCTATACAGAGTACAATTTATGTTACCAGCTAGGAGGTTAAGGTGAATGTGATCCTATGTACGATTAAAGTCTGCCACAGTTATCAAAAAAAAAAAATCACTATTATCTCACTCTAAAAGGATCTTATATAAATAGTTAATAGTTGCTAATCCCTACCTCAACAGCTGATTGTGAGAGGGGCTTTTCTACCTTAAATAAAATGAATCAAAACAGAACAGAGAAACTGACTGTGTAACAAGATAATCAATCCCCTGCTCATCATTTCAATGGAAGGTGCCTCAACAACTGAGTTTGACCTCAGAAGCTGTCTGGACACTGAGATGGGCCAGCCATAAGCCCAGGAGGATTTCCTTCACCTAGGAAACATTAGTGTTAGTATAATATTAGGGGGGGGGGGGGGGGGGGGGGGGGACTTATTGAAAAACTGTAAGGAAAGGATGTACCAAAGTGTGCTTTTGAAGTAACAGTGTTTAGTGCTTTGTTTATAATATAAACTGGTGTGAAGTAATAAGAGAATCGTTGCAGTTGTTTAGGGAAGTGTGGTTTATGGTGTGCTCAATGTGGAGAATGCTGTAGTGTTATGTTTTTGTGAAATGTTAAGTTTTCAATTATTTATTGTATGTATGTATGTTCTGTATTTATCAACAAGTGTCAAAAATAGATTCTATTGAGAGTGAGTGTGATAGTACTAGTGCTTCTGTCATTTGAATGTAATGTTATACATTATTTGATAATATTTATTATATATAATATCCAGACAAAATACGGGACATGTTCTTTTTCAGTTAGGGTACAGTTATAACGCCGTCCGTCATTTTCTCATGTTATCTAGAATAATGTTGAATGTACAGGTGCAAGACAAACTGAGATGATGTGTAAATGCTATATAATAGTAACCTGTCTCACTCTTCTATCCCTTCACACCACACGTTATCCCTTCCACTCATTTTCCTGTCTTTCCTTTGTCTGCTGTATAACCGAACTACTCGGTAGTGAAGCGGACGTAAAACCTAGCAATCAATCAATCATATACACATACACATCGTATCATGATGCCTAGCACCTCCACAGAAGTGGGGCAACTTTCAAAAAGGGATATTGTTTCATATATCTAAGCCACAAGAATATGACATATTGGCACCTTTTTACGAAGCAGTGCATATTTTTGTCGTAATTTTTCTTCTTCATCTGTTAATCGAGCTGGAAAGTTGATATAACCCATGTTGATCTAACGACAGATTCCAGTTAAAGCTCCGGATGCAGGTTTTAAGGGATCGTTTCGTGAAATTCATCTTATAATAACCCGTAATGATAAATAAATTTATGAAACTGAAAAAACGTTAAAAATTTGCATCAAAAATCAATCTTTGCAAGCAATTTTTATTACTCTTATGCATATCACATTGATATGATTATTGAAAATTAGATATATATTGTGAAAGAGTCGCTCCCTCTGTAAACCGGAAATGACGTTTTTCACATTATAAACACACACGTGGGATGTGGTTTCGGTTTGTCTAACGAGCTCGTCTAACACAAGTGATTGTCTGTGTAACACAGTTAGTTTTCTTTAACCAAACTAATGTCGTTCAAATAAGTTTCTCATTTATTTGAGTAATCCATTTTAGTACTTTGCAGGTGCCAAGCAACTACATTATTTTGGTCTGCAGATCGAGTTCAACAGGCTTCCATATAGTTTTGGTTTGTACTGCATCTCCTGTATTGTTCTTCATTGTAATTGACGAGAGACTTTATGTGACACTAGCAATGTAAAGATGGACAAAATCGGAAAAATCTGTATAGCTCAGTAGATTGTAACAATGTATATGTCAAATTGTGTGCTGTCACTTAATGATATTAACCGAAATGTAACATGATCAGTATTAAATTATGAATTAACTCTTTATCTGTTTATGTCCCATTGTAATTTTAACATTTTAGTAACTTTGATCTTTGGTCAAAAGTTCTACCTTATGTCGTGATGTGTAAATATTAAGCACTGACAATGGTTTTCATTACACACCTAAATTATTCAAATTAAGAATGTAATTAAGCTGTACAATATTGTGATATTAATTGCGACAAGAGTTTCTACACTAACAGTTAAGTAATTAATTTAATGAATTGTAGTTTTGATGTGGATAATGAAATTATGACTTTAAATACATCAGAAGAATATGTACAATATTTAATTATATATATACAAAATAATCATGAGTATTAATTTTCACAGTTATTTTGTGTATTACCCTTAATTAAATATAGCATGTAACCTTTATGACCTTGCCCTTACATTTCATTGCAGGTCTTCACAATGATATTTGTGTCAAGATGAATATATTCTAAGTAAATCAGAAGGGAAGAGGTTGTATAAGCTACAAGACTACAATGAAGTTTGTTGTGAACAGTGTAAAGAGTGGAGGCTGTCGCCTGGGTGTGATGTCAGATTTTGGGTTACATGGTAAAAAGATTGTTGAGACCCCTATGTGTATGCTCTACACTAGGAGAGGTGAGTACAGTTCAAACACATCTATAAAACAATCATCAGGCACCCAAATATTGTATTTAAAGAAGCAAAATTTGTGATAAAGTTTCATGAACATTTCTGTACAATTTCGTCTATGATCACTGAAGTGATGAACTTGATTATGTATAGGTGTCCAAAATTAGGTCTCTGACCACGAACTTAGATAGTTCTTAGGTACTTAGCTAAATCCGTGCTCTGACCTATATTTTGACCTTTCTGATTATTACTTGTAGGTCATTTTTCCTATACTTTTGTGTTTCTCCCTATGTGATTGTCAAACTTGATATAACAACCGTCCATTTCATCCAATCAATTATTCATAAAACAAAGAAACATAATAACCTTCCAATAATCAAGCCATTCTCTTATTAAATTGACATTTAATATCAAGGTGACAGAGATGACGGCACATCAGAGTTATTAACAACTTGGGGTTCCATCTGGTTTATTAAGATTTCCTAATGTACATCATTAACAAATAGTCCATTTTAAATAATTAATTTGTTTTTACAGGCAGTGCCCCTCACTTGACAGCAGACATGCTGAAGAAAATCCAGTGGTTACCTCCCATGGCACAGATGTCTGTCACCAACATGTAATTATCTTTAATGATGTGTGTGTGGTACTTGGTAGATATTTAATGAGCCACATGTAGAAATAGATTTGACCACAAAATATTTACAACATTTTTATCACCTAGATGACAAATGATCCTCAAAACATATTCTATATGTCCTGATAGATCATATTTCGATTTGACGACAAACATTATAACGAAGTTTTTTTTGTCGTAAATGCAATTGATCAAATACAGCAACGTAACAATGATATGTGGGTCAACATAATTTTATAAATATTGTACATGTGTGTCTACTTTGGCCTTGAATGAAGGTCAAAGTTATTTATTTGCACAAATCTGACAGCCCTTCATCTTCATCACAGCAAACTACAGACCATACATTTAACTATAAGCCTTGGGGATTTTTGTTTTATCAAAAGTTACCTCAGATGACAGATACTAAATACCATCATGTACCAAGCTCACAGGCTAAAATGTTGAATTATATCCTGTATAATTCTATATCAGAATATGAAATTTCCTCTAATAAAACGTTACTGGCAGCTTATTTCAATACAGGAATTGCTGTTATTTCGCAGATTAGAAATAAACTTTTTACTGAAAGTAAGTCAGGGACAATTGTACTACTTTTGAGATGAAATAACTTAATTTTTAGGTCCATAGGAATTCATTGCTTTGCAGTGGAATTTCTTGCACTAACAACAAAACGCCAATGAGAACTTTTCTAATATATTTTTTTCCAGGATAGAGCATCATGAGGCCATAGAGGCTTACAAGCAAGGAATCGGGAAATTTGCAAATATGAAGGTATATAAATATAGAATTGTATTATTTATTATTCAAAACATTTACAGCAGTTTATTTTCTTCAGCAGAATGATTTTGACTGGGAAATCAAAATTATTGTATACCTTCCACAATAAAGTTCATAGGAATTGGGTTTTGTGGTCGGTTTTGCTGGAATCGGGTTGTCTGCATGTCGATCTGTCTGTAGACGGAAGCCTGTCTGGACAACACCTTCTACATGTTTCATCCAAATTTCTTGAAACTCCACTGATATAGTCACCACACTCTTAAGTTATGCATCTTTGCTTACTATTTCTTAATTCCAGATAATTTATGAAAGTTATGCCTCTTTTGCAAACTTGTTCATTCTAGTATACATGTGTTATGTTGAGGTTAATGGCGTCTTTTAGAAGGCTTTTTGGAAACTTTCTAAACATTGTATAACATAAATCATATTGTAACTGACTTCATTTTGGCTATTTTTATAGGGTATTAGCTTTTTCACCCCTAAGTAACCTCAGTAGACTCTACCATACGTTTATCTGGGTGAGTCCATTATGGTCTACAGTGGTGAAAGGGTTAAGTTATATGTTGGATTCTAGTTTCTTTTTTTTGCCATAATCAAAATAATATTTTTGAAGATAAAAAGCACAGTGTTAGTGTTTTACTGTAGTTTTAAATGAACTGGTTATTTTCAGGATTATATTGTATACACTGCCCTCCATGATCCCGCTACAGAGGTAATGTCAGGGCAGAATGACACAGCGACTGTGGGTGTGTGGTCAAAGTCAGGCAAGGTCAGAGTAAGTACCCACTGAATAATGGGAGTCAGAGTAAGTACCCACTGAATAATGGGAGTCAGAGTAAGTACCCACTGAATAATGGGAGTTAGAGTAAGTACCCACTGAAATATGGGAGTCAGAGTAAGTACCCACTGAAATATGGGAGTCAGAGTAAGTACCCACTGAATAATGGGAGTCAGTATAAGTACCCACTGAATAATGGGAGTCAGAGTAAATACCCATTGAATAATGGGAGTCAGAGTAAGTACCCACTGAATAATGGGAGTCAGAGTAAGTACCCACTGAATAATGGGATTCAGAGTGAGTACCCACTGAATAATGGGAGTCAGTATAAGTACCCACTGAATAATGGGAGTCAGTATAAGTACCCACTGAATAATGGGAGTCAGAGTAAATACCCACTGAATAATGGGAGTCAGAGTAAATACCCACTGAATAATGGGAGTCAGAGTAAGTACCCACTGAATAATGGGAGTCAGAGTAAGTACCCACTAAATAATGGGAGTCAGACTAAGTAACCACTGAATAATGGGAGTCAGAGTAAATACCCACTGAAATATGGGAGTCAGTGTAAGTACCCTCTGAAATATGGGAGTCAGACTAAGTACCCACTGAATAATGGGATTCAGACTAAGTACCCACTGAATAATGGGAGTCAGATTAAGTACCCACTGAAATATGGGAGTCCGAGTAAGTACCCACTGAAATATGGGAGTCAGAGTAAGTACCCACTGAAATATGGGAGTCAGACTAAGTACCCACTGAATAATGGGAGTCAGAGTAAGTACCCACTGAAATATAGGAGTCGGAGGAAGTACCCACTGAAATATGGGAGTCAGAGTAAGTACCCACTGAATAATGGGAGTCAGAGTAGGTACCCACTGAATAATGGGAGTCAGAGTAAGTACCCACTGAATAATGGGAGTCAGAGTAAGTACCCACTGAATAATGGGAGTCAGAGTAAGTACCCACTGAATAATGGGAGTCAGAGTAAGTACCCACTGAATAATGGGAGTCAGAGTAAGTACCCACTGAATAATGGGAGTCAGAGTAAGTACCCACTGAATAATGGGAGTCAGAGTAAGTACCCACTGAATAATGGGAGTCAGAGTAAGTACCCACTGAATAATGGGAGTCAGAGTAAGTACCCACTGAATAATGGGAGTCAGAGTAAGTACCCACTGAATAATGGGAGTCAGAGTAAGTACCCACTGAATAATGGGAGTCAGAGTAAGTACCCACTGAATAATGGGAGTCAGACTAAGTACCCACTGAAATATGGGAGTCGGAGTAAGTACCCACTGAATAATGAGAGTCAGAGTAAGTACCCACTGAAATATAGGAGTCGGAGTAAGTACCCACTGAAATATGGGAGTCAGACAAAGTACCCACTGAATAATGGGGGTCTGGTAAAATAGACCTACATAGATTACGTAACTAAGGTGAAATGGTAAGTATCATTTATAAAAAGTAAGAATTACGTGAATTTGAACCCTGATAAGATAATTACCCGTCTTTACTTTGATAGATCAAATGAAGTTCCAACCAGCATAATCTTACTGTTTTCTTTGCAAAACTTTTTCAACATCTAGTCATCTACATTGATCCATTAGAACGAAGCTCGAGTGTTTGTAAGCTATTGATGTAGTGTATATCAAAGTCTTTAACCAGATTTGTATGTGATACAAACCTTCAGTCAGCCTGTTGTAACTGTTGCTCTAGCTGGATGTGGAGATGTTTGTGAAGGTACAAGAAGCATTCAAGCCCGACATGTACCAGGCCCTCAGCGACGGGGACACAGATCTCAAAGCGGGAAAGAAGAGGACAAACAAGTCGGTGACAAGGACGCTGACTTACCTGGACGATATACTCGAGAGGCTGCCGAAATCTCAGGTTAGAGACAGGAACATTTTGAGCAGTTTAATGGGTTTCTTTTTATTCCCGCTTAGGAGATATACTACTTCAATACCATGCACAAGACTCTTGAGGTTGGCATGACTTTGTGCATTATTCCTGCTTGGGAGATATACTACTTCAATACCATGCATAAAACTCTTGAGGTTGGCATGACTTTCTGATACAATTCATACATTGTTTGGTTTCTTATAAGTAACAGATGAAGTTTCATCATTTTACGAGAGAGCAAATACAACGCTCTGTGGCTTTTATGAAATACCCAAGCTTCATATGTTATTAAATTAGTTACTGGTATCATACCCGGTGATAAGAATGATAGGTTATTACGAAAAGTTTTCTATTTTTTGCTTTCTTTTGAGTGTAGGTACTGAAGGATGCAGCCATATTTGGCGTGATCGAGGGAGGTAACTCTGAATTCGAGAGATGTCGTTCAGCCAGGGAAACTGCATCTAGAGATGTGGCAGGTAATGATCTTCTGTGAAAAAATGTGGTGTTTTCTAGGGCTGAAACAGTACATGTATCGCAGGACGATGCATACAATACAATGCATATCAAGATGCACATTTCTGCTTAAAAGTCAACTTTTTATTATATTTATATTTTTACAGAACTTTGACGGGTGTTAAACAGTAAATATTTTCAAAGTATATTTTTGCAAGAGTTTTAGTACTTTCGAGTATGACTCCACATGTACAGTGGACCACATCTTGACTGAAAGATTCCAAAACTATCAGTACACTTTTAAATGTTTCATGAGAAATAGATTGATATTTTTAGCATTGTCAGTGTAATACGATACAGGCAAACAAATGATTCCATACAATACACAATACAATACGATTTGGTGAATCGTTTTAGCCCTCGTGTTTACTTTTCTGATCGTTAAATGTTGTACATGTATGTACCCTATTACTAATGGAAAGGGTCAAAAGTATGCAGGGTTCATAAGGGGTTGCAATATCCCCAAATGTTATTGAGCTTCCCTATTAATTTGTCCTTAAAAATGTTGAAAGTAAAAGTAAATATATAAATAATTTAGAGCTGTTTCCTCTTTCTCATTGATACAGGATTTGTAATTGAAGGATTCCATAACCAGGGACCACAGACAGAGCTTTTCAAAATATCCGATATCAGAGATATTTTTAAGACGACATTGGTGAGTTAGTATCCATGAAGGATTTATTGGTTTAGATGTGTTGAACGAAAACAGTAATGAATACTGCGATACTTGTTTTTGTGACTTTTGTAATCTACTCCACACAGTCAGCTCTGTTCGTACCACTTTCCTGTCAGTGTTATAGATGGAAACTTTAATTTGCCATTGTTTGTTTCCTCTGTGTGTCTGATGTTCCATTACCTCAGCATTGTAATCAAATTCCATACCAAGGTTAGTACTGTAAAGGAAAGGTTGAGGTTGCTTTGGAGGTCAAAGGTGAAGGTCTTCTGGATCAGACGTACTCGGGAGGTCCCAGTCATTGCATTTTAGGGGAAACTCAACGTGCAAAATATAGGAGCAGAAGAATTTGTTCAGCATTTTACATAGAACTTCACAAAGATTTAATTCGTTAATTGTAGAAGTTGTACTATGCGCCGACCAGTTTCTATTTCTAAGCCCTTAAGGTAAAATCAGCTGAACAAATGAAGAGTAAAATTAAACAGAAATGTGATTAACATTGTTTATTGCCAAATGTTTTGTCATTAAATTTTAACTTGAAAGTCTACTTGCAATCACTTCCTTTATTCATCTACAGGAATGTCTTCCCGAGGAAAAACCACGACTGATGCATGGAGCGTTCCCACCAGATCAAGTCCTGGAGGCACTAGAGTTGGGTCTGGATGTGTTCGACAGTTCGTATCCTTCAGTGAAGTGAATTTTAAAACTGAATTTATTCTCATTTTTGAAATGCAATTTTGGCTGAATTTGAAACTTATTTTGAGTCAAGCCAGGAAATAGTACTTTAAGAAAAAAATCCTGGTAGAAGCATTCCAGTTATGATTTAAAGGTCATTTACCTGTATATTCTTCACAAATGTAAGGAATATTTCCTGGTTTCTTTGTGGTTCATTGCAGTTTTATTTCCTATGCAAATTATTGTTATTTTGGTGCTGAATTCCTTGATTTAACATCCTTGACTAAAGCCCCCAGCTATCCGTACCACGTAACAGAGAGAGGCGGTGCACTGGTGTTCGACTTTGTCCACATAGCTGACCCAGAGGATATGGACGGGAACAAGGCTGTACAAAAAGGATGGGAAATAGATCTTAATGATAAAAAGTAAACACAACCAACCTTGTCTATATAAAGACCACCTTAGAAAAGAGCAAAAGCTATTTTGATTGACAGGTGGCCTTTATAGACAGGTTAAGATATAAATGAAATCACCATTGTGAATATTCCTCAGATTGTAGCTGTAGACACGTGTTTAAGACAGGTGTCACTGATTTTTTTTTCTTTTGCACATTTTTCTAGTCCTCAGAGGTCTTTGATGTAATGATCTATGTTAACATATGTTAAGAAGTTGATATCAAACATACATTAAATTTGTTGTCCAGTCTGTTCAAACGCTTTTATCGCATGATGCCAGTCAATGTCATTTTGTATAACAGTATTGTGAGGGAATCGGATTGTAATGACACAAGTTTTATTTACAGATATTTTGAAGACTTTGGTCCTTTAATAGAAGACTGCTCTTGCTATACCTGTAAAAACTTCTCCCGAGCCTATATCAACCATCTGAGGAACACCTCAGAACTACTGGGGTCTGTGTTACTGATGATGTAAGTCAAGGCATGTTACAGGTCGATACAGCTTTCATTTAGTGCAGTAGTATTTTCATGTATTGCGATCTGAAATTTAATAGGTCTGTTGTGTTACCTAACGAAAGTTGTTTGCTGTCATGGTGCAGATTCAACTCGTTGTAAAAGTACTCATTTTACTGCAGTTAATTTGTCCAGTTTTGTAGTTATGTGAATACTGTTATTTGAGAACTTTTTCACCTCCAATCTCTTTTTTCCATTTCGTCATTGAACAAGAGGGTAATATCTAACACAAGATGAAATGAAAATTGCGAAATATAGAATTAGTTTTGAAACAATGGCATAGAATTAGTTTTGAAACAATGGCAGAGTTCAAAGGGCAAAATTTTGAAAGGTGCAAAATGATAAAATTCTTCATGAAAAATATGACATCACAAGGTGATAAATATGTCTCCTAATGAAATTTTCTATTGAAAAAATATCTACGTTTACTTTACAGACACAACTTCCAGCACTACTTCAACTATTTTGAGGCCATCCGGAGAGCTCTGGCGGAAGATAAATACGAACAATTGAAAACTCATATAACGAAACAGAAAGTCTGCAACAACAGTTGATAGTAGGCATCTGAACATCATAATGAACTCATCGAGTCAGAGACATGGGAAGACTGTACATCTATTCTGTATATTTGGTCTACAACATGTCAAGCTGTTTTATGTGTTGCCTATAAGCCTTACTGGATAACTTTTCTGTCCCACAAATTTATCAGATAATATCCTCTGAATGATAATTGATTATCAACCTATTTTAATAATTCAACTTAAATTTAAAAAAATAAAAAATAAATAAAAATGAAATGTACATGTTAAGACAGCTATGATGTACGTAAACTGTATTTAAGTTAGGAGAGGGCTTAATTAAGTTGTAAGAACTTGTGCCCAATCCTTTTTGTCATTTTCAAGGCAATAAAAATATGTTTAAACTAATCAATAGATATCTGTGACTGATCATCTTTAGTTGGGATATTTTGTTTGTCCCAAAACATGAAAGCAAGGGATATTATTTCATACTGTGAAATTATCGCTAAACTTTGGCCGAGTGATGAAACACGCAGTAGATATGGGAGTGATGAAACTCAATAGTAGTTATGGGAGTGATGAAACTCAACAGTAGTTATGGGAGTGAGGAAACTCAATAGTAGTTATGGGAGTGATGAAACGCAATAGTAGTTATGGGAGTGATGAAACTCAAAAGTAGTTATGGGAGTGAGGAAACTCAATAGTAGTTATGGGGGTGATGAAACTCAATAGTAGATATGGGAGTGAGGAAACTCAATAGTAGTTATGGGGGTGATGAAACTCAATAGTAGATATGGGAGTGAGGAAACTCAATAGTAGTTATGGGAGTGATGAAACTCAACAGTAGTTATGGGAGTGAGGAAACTCAATAGTAGTTATGAGAGTGATGAAACTCAATAGTAGTCATGGGAGGGATGAAACTCAATAGTAGTTATGGGAGTGGGGAAACTCAATAGTAGTTATGGGAGTGATGAAACTCAAAAGTAGTTATGGGAGTGAGGAAACTCAATAGTAGTTATGGGAGTGATGAAACGCAATAGTAGTTATGGGAGTGAGGAAACTCAATAGTAGTTATGAGAGTGATGAAACTCAATAGTAGTCATGGGAGGGATGAAACTCAATAGTAGTTATGGGAGTGAGGAAACTCAACAGTAGTTATGGGAGTGAGGAAACTCAATAGTAGTTATGGGAGTGATGAAACCTACATACATGGGAGTATGAAACTTATTACAGTCATTGCAAGGATGAAACCTATAGCAGTTATGGGAGTGATGAAACCTATATCAGTTGTGGGAGAAATATGTACTGTATATGTTACATTTCAAGTGTCATTAAATGTAGAGCAGGCAATAATACCCGGTAGCTGTGTAATGAATAACACCTTAATATGTCAATATTTCATTTACATCATATAAAGATGAACATTCATAGCAATCTGGAAATTCTAGCTACATGTATAGTTTGCATACAAGTTGCTATTTTTAGCAGGTACATGTATTACAGTTTGCAAATTGGTATTTGGAAATTATTTGCGAGATTTGAATATCACTATCGCAGACAGATGATAAAATTATGGTTTTGAATAAAAATAGATTTTATTTATTTGTTGCTCATTATTATAATTTTCTTATCTAATAATTTATCAATTTTATCTATTAAGATTAAGAACATCAACAATTCGACATTTATGTAGAATACATTTTGAAAGGTTTTTAAACAATTAATGAAGTTGAATCCTTTTGCGAAAGTTAACAATTGATATATACCTACATTGACCGAATCATTACCGATACAGGTAACTAGCCGTAAAGACTATTATTGTTAGCATTACGTCAGACCTACCTGGGATTTAGCACATTATAATCTTACTATGACAGAACATTACCGGTACAGGTAACTAGCCGTAAAGACTATTATTGTTAGCATTACGTCAGACATACCTGGTATTTAGCACATTATAATCTTACTTTGACAGAATCATTCCCGGTACAGGTAACTAGCCGTAAAGACTATTATTGTTAGCATTACATCAGACCTACCTGGGATTTAGCACATTATAATCTTACTATGACAGAACATTACTTGTACAGGTAACTAGCCGTAAAGACTATTATTGTTAGGATTACATCAGACCTACCTGGTATTTAGCACAGTATAATCTTCCTATGACGAACCATTACTGGTACAGGTAACTAGCCGTAAAGACTATTACTACATTGACCGAATCATTACCGATACAGGTAACTAGCCGTAAAGACTATTATTGTTAGGATTACATCAGACCTACCTGGTATTTAGCACATTATAATCTTACTAAGACAGAACCATTACCGGTACAGGTAACTAGCCGTAAAGACTATTATTGTTAGGATTACATCAGACCTACCTGGTATTTAGCACATTATAATCTTACTTTGACAGAATCATTCCCGGTACAGGTAACTAGCCGTAAAGACTATTATTGTTAGCATTACATCAGACCTACCTGGTATTTAGCACATTATAATCTTACTATGACAGAATCATTACCGGTACAGGTAACTAGCCGTAAAGACTATTATTGTTAGCATTACGTCAGACCTACATGGTATTTAGCACAGTATAATCTTACTATGACCGAATCATTACTGGTACAGGTAACTAGCCATAAAGACTATTATTGTTAGCATTACGTCAGACACCTACCTGGTATTTAGCACAGTATAATCTTACTAAGACCGAACATTACTGGTACAGGTAACTAGCCGTAAAGACTATTACTGTTAGCATTACATCAGACACCTACCTGGTATTTAGCACAGTATAATCTTACTATGACGAACCATTACTGGTACAGGTAACTAGCCGTAAAGACAATTACTGTTAGCATTACGTCAGACCTACCTGGTATTTAGCACAGTATGATCTTACTATGACGAACCATTACTGGTACAGGTAACTAGCCGTAAAGACTATTACTGTTAGCATTACGTCAGACACCTACCTGGTATTTAGCACAGTATAATCTTACTATGACGAACAATTACTGGTACAAGTAACTAGCCGTAAAGACTATTACTGTTAGCATTACGTCGGACCTACCTGGTATTTAGCACAGTATAATCTTACTATGACGAACCATTACTGGTACAGGTAACTAGCCGTAAAGACTATTACTGTTAGCATTACGTCAGACACCTACCTGGTATTTAGCACAGTATAATCTTACTATGGATGGTGAATGGAACTCTCCTAGAGGTTAAACTAGTGGTTACACTATTCAATCAATAAAACTTTCATTTCATCTTGTACCGGTGACATGTTTGACCTGATGCTACATTTTGTGTTGTGGTATTTGTGATTTAAACACACTGTAACCCCTCCTCAGCTTTACCTGAAGTTGCAAACTTAGATCACACTTAAAAATAACATACAGAATTTTAGTTTTAAATCGTAAATTTTATATGCAGGTAACAACAGATCTTTAAAATGCTGATTAACAATAATCATAACAAAACAATGTTACATCTTCATTAGTTTACACCTTATCTTTCAATTTCTTTCTCTTCCATTCATTATAACTTGTCTTTTAAAAAAGACGTGACGACACACTTTGTCTCTCATTAATTAACATACATGAGTTTTCAAATTTGACCAATTATATATCTGGGAATCTACAACATAATATTCCAACCCGTTGTTTACATTCTTTACTTCACCGAACCATTTATTACATATTTACAACTATTACTTCACTGAACTATAGCAATTTGATAATATCTCTTTGCAGATAAAATATATCTCTGTATATCATTAAAAAGTAAAAACATTATTGTACATGTATCAATGAAGATATGAACACAAAGGTTGGAAGAAATTCTGGTACAGTGAAACCTGTCTAAGCCAGTCACTCTGATTTGACGTTAGACAATTACTATTTTTTGTTGTTGTTGACCAAAAAAATGTCTCCTATATGCAAACTAAAAGTTTAAGTCTGAATGGAAATTTTGCACAAATTTGACCTTGACCTTCGGGTGAATTTTCACCACGACATCTTTCAAGGTATAAAATTATAAAATTTAGCATTTATTTGACCTTTGACATAGAGATGACTGTCACAGACACGTTATTACAGTGGACTACACACCTATGTATGTACTTCAAGTTCAATCATCTTATCGCTGCAATTTTGCACTCAAGGTCAACATTTGACCTTGAGTTGAAGGTCAAGGTGACCTTAGCTAATTATACTAGTGCATTGTATACCTGTGGATGATGGAGGTAAACTTTCAAGTTTCATCAGGATATCTTTGATGCTTCAAAAAATTTCCAGATAATTATATCAGAAGAACCAGCACCATTACGATATGCCTCCCTTCATTCAAAGGGGAGACAAAAAAAAATACGTTTCATGGATCTGAAATGCAGGTGGTTTGTTACAGGTTACACTGACCTACACAGTATATGTATAAGTTGAAACACTCGACAGTACAAATATACAGAGATTCCTAATCTCCCTTGCAGAAGTACATAAGACTATTAACACTCACTTTCATACTAAGCCAGACTGTATATGTAGCAGTGCAGACAGAATCAGGTCTTCGACAGTGGCCTTGAACAAAGGCCATATTTACATGTGATAACATTTTGTCTGAGGCTACTGTGCTACAAGCCCTTACATCACATTTGTCAGTAAATACATGTACATTGACTGTAGTGATCACTGACAGGTGTTTTTAGTGGTCTCTGACTGTATAACAGGATAATGTATTTCTTCATGATTCTTGATTTGGAGACCAGTATTGTCTATTCCAATTTCTTAGGAACTTGTCTTAAAGCAATAATAACCAATAGTCAATAAATATTCAACATCATTTCTAAATCTCCTTGTACTACTTTTACAGAGTTGTCCCCAGAAAACTCTGGACACTAAATTACATCATTTTTTTTTTAAATTTTAAATCACAGAAAAAACACTCATCCAAATTTTTTTCAAATTCAAATTTCAGTGCAAATATTTCTTGGTAGACTTGCTGTGAGTAATAAATTGAGGCACGAGTCCTCAACAGTAGTTAGGATTTCTTAGTCTTGTTCAACCAGCCCATCATCACACTACTCTCTGTCTTCTTCTTTTTCTTTGGCGGACTTTCTGACACCTTCACTGCTGATACTCCTTCCTTTTTAGGTTTCGACAACCAGCTCATCATCAGATTACTACTCGCAGACTTTTTCGGTTTTCTGTAATGAAATAAACTTGAAATGGTCAACAAATTCCCATGTATTAACCAATTCGCTAATACAAATCCACTGGCACACGTCAAGGTCAGCCATGCCGGAGACAAAATAACTTTTCAGAGGGACATGCATGCCAGAGTTACATGTCAAATATTTTCAGTGTAGTTCATTGACAGAATTTGTTCATATCAGTGTTTTATATCAGAGCTATAAAAGCATCAATCCATAAAGGACTCGTGATCATGAAAGCTCCTTGTAAAGACACCTGTCGATAAACAATCCGTCTGATATATTAGTGTATCAGAATGTATGGAAGTACTAAAGAAGAAACTATATCCCTGTGTTTACTTTACAAAGTCAGTCTGACATTTGTCTTGTCTCCCTGTGTTTACTTTACAAAGTCAGTCTGACATTTGTCTCCCTGTGTTTACTTTACAAAGTCAGTTTGACATTTGTCTCCCTGTGTTTACTTAAAAATGTCAGACCGACTTTGTAAAGTAAACTCAGGGAGACAAATGTCAGACTGACTTTGTAAAGTAAACACAGGGAGTCAAATGTCAAACTGACTTTTTAAAGTAAACTCAGGGATACAAATGTCAGATGGACTTTGTAAAGTAAACCCAGGGAGACAAATGTCAAACTTACTTTGTAAAGTAAACTCACGGAGACAAATGTCAGACCGACTGTATAGAACCCGTCGATCTCAAGTAAGTAAACTCATGGAGATGAATGTCAGACAGACTTTGTAAAGTAAACCCAGGGAGACAAATGTCAGACTGACTTAATAAAGTAAACTCAGGGAGACAAATGTCAGACTGACTTTGTAAATTAAACTCAGGGAGACAAATGTCAGACTGACTTAATGAAGTAAATTCAGGGAGACAAATGTCAGACTGACTTTGTAAAGTAAACACAGGGAGACAAATGTCAGACTGACTTAATAAAATAAACTCAGGGAGACAAATGTCAGAATGACTTAATAAAGTAAACTCAGGGAGACAAATATAAGTCTGACATTCGTCTCCGTGAGTTTACTTTACAAAGTCTGTCTGACATTCATCTCCATGAGTTTACTTACTTGAGATCGACGGGTTCTATACAGTCGGTCTGACATTCGTCTCCGTGAGTTTACTGACTTGAGATTGACGGGTTCTATACAGTCTGTCTGACATTCGTCTACGTGAGTTTACTTACTTGAGATCGACGGGTTCTATACAGTCGGTCTGACATTCGTCTACGTGAGTTTACTTACTTGAGATCGACGGGTTCTATACAGTCGGTCTGACATTTGTCTCCGTGAGTTAACTTACTTGAGATCGACCGGTTCTATACAGTCGGTCTGACATTCGTCTACGTGAGTTTACTTACTTGAGATCGACCGGTTCTATACAGTCGGTCTGACATTTGTCTCCGTGAGTTTACTTACTTGAGATCGACCGGTTCTATACAGTCGGTCTGACGTTTGTCTCCGTGAGTTTACTTACTTGAGATCGATGGGTTCTATACAGTCGGGTGTATTATTGCATGATTTGTTGACAACAGTGGATACAGGGTGTAGCTGGATGCATTCCACAGGACGGATATTCTTCACAGCCTGAAACAAGGGTCAGAGTTCAATAAAGGCCCATCAGAATTTAGTCTAAATAACAAAGTTGCACTTGAATTTTTCATTTTAAATGATATTTTTTCAGGTACAAATTGCAGATGTGTAGTATATCCTCGTGACCATAATCAGAAAAGAAATCTTTCATATGTGCCGTACATTAACTCATTCGCCCCTGAAGAAACATTTGAACTCCTCCATTTCAAAGGTTGGAATAGTTTATTATGAAATTTCAGGGGTGAATGAGTTAATTTTTACAGGATGTCAAAGTTGCTACTTCGAACAACATGCAATGAAATATGGGGATTTCCCTGACTGTGGTACCAACATTTAGACTATTGAACTAATTTGTTCATCATTAAAGAAGCATAAAACATATTCTCAAAAAGCGGTACAGGTATGCGCTGTAACAAAAAATAAAAATACAATAAGACCAAACAGTTAACAAAGATATGATATACTAATAGTCTGATCACCATAACCCGTAGCCGAGACAGTTAAAGGTCTTGTTTGGTAAAGCCCCCCCCCCCCCCCCAAATCACGAACCATGCAAACAGATGTTTTAGAAGATAAAACACAGATCAATAAATGTTATAAATATATTGAAACAAGATCTGGAAAACTATTTATGGAAAACGAAATCAATACAACAGAAAAAAGACCTGAACCTTTTTTCTTCTAGCATCTGATACACTAGTTAATATAATGATAACGAAATATTGTAGGCCAGAGTGTTTCTAGTATATACCTACTCATCATAGCGATCCACATTTCTACTTTCTGTTTTAGCGTAACGAGTTCCGCGTCTTCACAGAAACAAATAAGCTGATCTTACATACTGCTTCATCAATACCAACCCCCCCAAAAAAACCTTTCACAATAGAAAATTCAAAACAAACATGTTAGACATACTCGAATGATTTACAAGCACGTTTAGGACTGCCTTATATTACCACAGCGCGGCGTGTTTCCATCTTGCTACTATTAATACACACAGCCAAGGTCAAGGCCGACTTGTCCCGGAAGTGAGGCCCAGTACAGGGTAATCCACCTGGAGGCGCGGCAAAGGACTTGTATGCATATATGTATAAGGATAATGTGTACGGTAACTTTGAATGTAAGTTTGAATGTAAGAAAAAGTATTAAATAAGGCAGTGAAAAAATAAAGAAATAATAATATAATTACTAGTAAGTATGAGATAGCCCCCTTGTATGAGGACACATGATTGTGAAGATGCTGATCCCGGGGCTCCCTAACCTCGGCAGTATCCTAAATTTGCTGGGGAAGTAAAATGTTTTAAAAAAAAAAAAAAAAAAAAAAACGATGACAGGAAATCAGGACAATAGGCCAGATAAAAGTTTTATTACTCCTGTTATCTTTTAAAGTAAACAAGCAGGTAGATGTTATAAATACACGCTTATATCACTCACTGAAAAAATTCAATACAAAACGGACATTGCAATTATATATATATATATATAACTACCTATAAATAGATAATAGGAAGTTCCCATATGTACAGATCACATGGCATGCCATTTTTTTACGTACTTGAAGATCGAAGGTAAGGTATGAACAATCATAAATTTCACTGGTTATGAAAATGATTAATTGAATTCAATAGACAACCTTCTGTGATTTTATGTTAGAGCCATTAAGAAGCACAAAGACCATGTATATGTAAGTATATATATATTTAAAATTCAATAGAGAAACATACATGGAGGGCGTGTCTTTTCCCTCTTTTAATAACAACACTTCTCTCCATAAACTGTTCCAGTGAGATATTTTGTTCACGGTCGGTACCTCTCACAACATGGCACCTTCTATTCAGAATAGTCAACGGTGTGTATTAATAAGACAAGATTATGTCCCGTTCACTCAACACAATACCTGCACTAAAATAACTTTCCCCTGATTATGCCTTACTTACTTTCTTCACATGGACTGGAATTCAAGTAATTTAAAAATGTGACATCACACAAATAATGAAGCTACCATATGTTTATTTTCTATTTAAATCACATCAATATATATAATTAACACATGAATGATCTCTCAATAGTGTAGCAGAAAAAATGTCAACATCAGTAAGAAAATATGGTTGTGTGCTCTTCTTGTCATATGGTTTTAACAGAGTGATCTAGATGAATGGGAAATGGGGGCTCTGTGCCAGACCAACCCCTAGCTGATGTGAATGAAGTTTACTGAACCAGAAAAAATTCACATTCCCTGACCTACAGATATGTACTTATTAATCATCAAGAGGGTATACAAATGTATTTGTGTATTGATTTTTGTAATTTAAACATATTAAGGTTTTCCCCATATTTCATTTTAATGCATTGTATGTCTTTCAATGTTAGAAAATTGTACTGGTAATCTTGGCATCCTGATGTCCAAACTTATCTGAGGTATTCTCATGTTTTGTATCGAGATCCATTTTTGTGTATTGTATCAAATTGTTTTGTTTGCCTGTATTGTGATACACTAACATTACTTAAATTTTCAACCAGTTCTTTTTCATCAAACTCTAAAAAAGTGTAGTTATATACCCTAGGTATTTTGATTCCTTCAGTAAAGATGTGGTCCACTGAGCAGTCATACCCAAAAGTACTAGAAATTATACAAAAATATATTTTATTAGTATAAATTTACTATTATTGAAGTCTGTGACTACATAATATATATAGTACTGGGCAAATAAACAACGATTTTTAATTTCAATGGATTTTGGGGCCAAAAAGGGCCCTAACTACATATAGTCCTTCCTATAAACAGTAATTATATGGCATTCTAGGCTTTGACCTTCGTACTGTGAAATACAAATTCATTTGAGCATTACAGGTATCATGATGAATTTGTATATAGATTTTTAATCAAAATTTGTTAAGAAATAAATTTGCTGGAGTAATATGACACCGAATTTGGATGAGACTGGAGATGTTGGACAAGGGGTTACAATTGATATACCATCCAAAAAATAGCAAGGTATAATTAATTAAACTAGAACAGGATGATCCTTCTTGTTTTGTTAAAGTTGTTGATATATAATACAAGTCAAAACTGCCTAGGTATATAAGTATTATAATAAGGCAAGGGTATAAAGCCAACGCCGTGGTTTTCTTAATGGTGGAATAATTTGGTACTTTGCTCCTCGTCTGGATACAAGAAAGTATGCAGGGGATTGAGTAACAAGAGGCCCAGAGAGCCTGTATCACTCACCTGGATAATAAAGCAACCATGGGATTATTCTTATTTCATAAAATCCCTCCAATGGTGGAGAAGAAGAAAGATTTTAAAGATTTAAACCTCTGATTTCCCTATTTGGCCCCGCAACTCTCAGCCCCCAGGGGGTCCAAACCCACCGTTTATACAAAATTTAGTCCCCTTTTCCTAAGTATGCTCCAGATTATATTGGGATAAAATCCCTTAATTCCTATGGTAGAAGAATTATTTCAAAAGTATAACCTCTATTTCCCCTATTGGACCCCACCTCTCTGCCCCAAGGTGGGGGGGCCACACACATCGTTTATACAAAATTTAGTCCTCCTTGCCAAAGGATGCTCCAGACCAAATTAGGATAAAATCCCTTTATCCCTAAGATAGAAGAAGAATTTTGAAGGTTTTACCTCTATGTCCCCTATTGGGGCCACCCTTCTGCCCCCAGGGGGGCCACACCCACCGTTTGATGCTCCATACCAAATTAGGATAAAATCCTGTAATCCTTACGGTAGAAGAAGGATTTTAAAGGTTTGGGTCCCTCAACTCTGCCCCCAGGGGGTCCACCCCCACCGTTTATACAACATTGAGTCCCCTTGACCCAACAATGCTCCAGACCAAATTGGGATGAAATCCCTTAATCCCTATGGTAGAAGAAGGATTTAAAAGCTTTTACCTGTATTTCTCCTATTAGGCCCACCCTTCTGCCCCCAGGGGGGCCACACCCACCGTTTGATGCTCCAGACCAAATTAGGATAAAATCCCGTAATCCTTACGGTAGAAAAAGGATTTTAAAGGTTTGGGTCCCTCAACTCTGCCCCCAGGGGGTCCACCCCCACCGTTTATACAACATTGAGTCCCCTTGACCCAACAATGCTCCAGACCAAATTGGGATGAAATCCCTTAATCCCTATGGTAGAAGAAGGATTTAAAAGCTTTTACCTCTATTTCTCCTATTGGACCCCACTTCTCTGCCCCCAGGGGGGCCACACCCACCTTTTATACAAAATTGAGTCCCCTTGGTCTAAGGATGCTCCAGATCAAACTAGGATAACATTCCTTAATCCCTACGGTAGGGTAAGAATTTTTAAAGGTTTTTACCTCTATTTTCCTTATTGGGCCCCTACCCTCTGCCCCCAGGGGGGCCACACCTACCGTTTATACAAAATTGAGTCCCCTTGACCCAACAATGCTCCAGACCAAATTGGGATGAAATCCCTTAATCCCTATGGTAGAAGAAGGATTTAAAAGCTTTTACCTCTATTTCTCCTATTGGACCCCACTTCTCTGCCCCCAGGGGGGCCACACCCACCTTTTATACAAAATTGAGTCCCCTTGGTCTAAGGATGCTCCAGATCAAATTAGGATAACATTCCTTAATCCCTACGGTAGGGTAAGAATTTTTAAAGGTTTTTACCTCTATTTTCCTTATTGGGCCCCACCCCTCTGCCCCCAGGGGGGCCACACCTACCGTTTATACAAAATTGAGTCCCCTTTGCCCAAGGATGCTCCAGATCAAATAAGGATAAAATCCCTTTATCCCTACGGTAGAGTAAGAATTTTAAAGGTTTTTACCTCTATTTTCCCTATTGGGCCCCACCCCTCTGCCCCCAGAGGGGCCACACCCACTGTTTATACAAAATTGTGTCCTCTACCCCCAAGGATGCTCCAGACTAAATTAGGATAAAATCCCTTAATTCCTAGAGTAGAAGATGGATTTTAAAGGTTTTTACCTCTATTTTCCCTATTGGGCCCCACCCCTCTGCCCCCAGGGGGGCCACACCTACCATTTATACAACACTGAGTCCCCTTGACCCAACAATGCTCCAGACCAAATTGGGATGAAATCCCTTAATCCCTATGGTAGAAGAAGGATTTAAAAGCTGCTTTTACCTCTAATTCTCCTTTTGGACCCCACTTCTCTGCCCCCAGGGGGGCCACACCCACCTTTTATACAAAATTGAGTCCCCTTGGTCCAAGGATGCTCCAGATCAAATTAGGATAACATTCCTTAATCCCTACGGTAGGGTAAGAATTTTAAGGTTTTTACCTCTATTTTCCCTATTGGGCCCCACCCCTCTGCCCCCTGGGGGGCCACACCTACCGTTTATACAAAATTGAGTCCCCTTTGCCCAAGGATGCTCCAGATCAAATAAGGATAAAATCCCTTTATCCCTACGGTAGGGTAAGAATTTTAAGGTTTTAACCTCTATTTTACCTATTGGGCCCCACCCCTCTGCCCCCAGGGGGGCCACACCCACTGTTTATACAAAATTGTGTCCTCTACCCCCAAGGATGCTCCAGACTAAATTAGGATAAAATCTCTTAATTCCTACAACAGAAGATGGATTTTAAAGGTTTTACCTCTATTTCCCCTATCAGGCCTCCCTCTCTATTCCCAGGGGGGGGGGGGGGGGCCACACCTACCACTTATACAAAATTGAGTCCCCTTGGCCTAAAGATGCTCCAGACCAAATTTAGTCTAAATCTACTGGGCCGTTCAGGACAAGTAGTGTTTAAAGGAAAAGTTGACGGACGGGCAGGTGAGCTAAAAATGAGTACATCAGAAAGCATTATAATTGTGCATATCTCTTTTTAATAGATAATTTGAGATACCGGAGGATTCCAGCACCTCAGCACATGCAACAAGGATGGAGAAGAGACTCAACATTCTGAGAGTAGATGGCCTGCAAGAACATCAGGAAAAACAGACATTTGACCGAAAAGTACAACAGAAAATTGTATTTATAGTATACGGAAATCATGTGGAAGAAATAGAAAATGCAGAAGAAATCCAGAAAACTTTAACACAGAAGAACTATAAATCCACTCTATCTTCTGGTAACAAACCAAGTGAAGTTTTCGTAACCATCAATGATGCAATTGAAACATCTTCTTATAAAGTTACAGTATTGGTGTTTCCTCATCTACAAACAACACTTGTGCTGCGTAAGCTAATAGTATACCCGTTACTTGAAAATGATATGTGCAGAGTTATAATGGTAAAAATATCACTGTTAAATAAAGTTCCAGAATACGCCAAACCTTTACGTACTTTAGATCTGGCCCAAGACAATCTAAAATGGTGGCCACAGTTACGAAAATTAATTGGTCGATGTGCCGGAGAAATGAGAGCTGTTGTTGCCAGAGTTCACAGTTCTCAGCAACTGAAAGAGTTCAATAATATTTTGGATCGGCTTGATTTGGAAATCTCACATGCATCACTTGAAAATCAAATGTATGCAAGAGGGCTGGCAAGAAAACAGCTCTGTGTTACCAAATCTACAAGATTAATCTCGAAAGTGAAAAGGAAACACCAGTGTCATGCCAGCAATCCCATATTGGTTCGATTTAGGAATGAAACCAACATCAGCCAGCAAGGCAAAACTAGAACACAGCATGCCGAGATTCCAACACTGGAACATACTCAGGAAAACTTACCACGGGCATGTACAGAAAATCTTCCATATGGGAAAGATGCACATGTCTTCGTCATTGATGGACACACAGAGGAGGAGAAAAGGCTAGCTAAAAAGATGACTACGATGTTACAGCTTCATGGTATTATATGCATCAGCCGTGATGAACTCCAAACCACGGAGGATCTGTTACAGGCCATGATGACTTCCGTTAAAAGGTCTGTGGTAACCATCATCCTGAACTTCACTAAATTGTCTGGCATTTCATCCATTGTAGCGGACTACGCATTTCATCCTGATCGCTTTGACAAGAAGGCAGTAGTAATTCCTGTAATATTTTCCAGAAAAGAACAAAAAGAAGAAAAAAATCTGGAAAGTTCCAGCCCAACAAAAGACATGAAAGACGTGATGAGACCAGACAAAAGTCCGCTGGAGAAGAGACGAGAGCGACAACTGGACCTCACAACAGGCCAAGGTGTGCTGATGGAGGACGAGGATTGGCAAAACAAAGTTCTTGGTTACATCCAGGAGGTTCAACGACGGCAATGCCTCAAAATCGCACCCGAGCAAAAACACGCAGAGAAATGTAGAATTCAGCATGTTGTAGATGACCTACAGTTGGTCGTCAAAACACCATCATACCGAGCCAAAAAGCAGCTTTACCTCGCATGTTTGGAAAAACGACCAGATTTGTGTCGTTTTCTTTCAAGTCATAATAGATGCAGTGTACAGAGTCTACCAAACAGTGTAAGTGTTAATAACCATCAAGATAATATTCTATCAATACGGTAGAAGTAGTTGGTAATCTTAGCATTTCAAAGTATTGATAAATGTCATATCACTTGGTAAACTGCATCATTCTAGACATATGAAACTCTCAAAATTCAAACTTTACTGGAATTGTTTTTTATAATAGTAATTCTTTTTAAACCCTTCATGGCACTGAAACAGACATTGTCTGATCTCACAACAAACACCTACTGTGACATAAGAAATGGTATCTATTCTGTTCAGGGTAGCAGCTCAATGCTAACAGATACAGGAAGTGACATCAGCATCCAGAGTGAAAAAAATATACCAATGAAAACAAAGGTAAATATTGATAAAATCAGTGTTGTTTTGCATCTGTGTTGTAAATACACTAAAATAATTTAAAAATTATAAAAAAAAAATAATTATGGGCAGGGCGGTTATCTATTTTGACTGGTACAGATTTTCAAGACACTCAGTTCCTGTCAAATCCAAAACGGCTTTGGGTACTTGTTACAGCTAAAAGTTCAATATTCACAATTAATAGTACCAAGATATGATGTTATGAAACATTCACATTCATTTCATTGGACTGTGTGGTTCAACAGACTGTCATCCCTGTTTACAGGCAGAGGGTGCTGAGCAGACACCTAGGGGAAGGCCATCGTCACAGGCAGAGGGTGCTGAGCAGACACCTAGGGGAAGGCCATCGGCACAGGCAGAGGGTGCTGAGCAGACACCTAGGGGAAGGCCATCGTCACAGGCAGAGGGTGCTGAGCAGACACCTAGGAGAGGGCCATCGTCAGTTCCACTGAGTAAAAATCAAAATCCTGAAGACAACAACCACCCAAAACGATATCAAACACCTGAACCATACGCCAGTCGAGCACCTGAACCACATGCCACCCAACCTAGTCGGGTAATAATGTTCTTCTTTACAAGAAACTATTTCATGTGATGGTTGCAGGGTAATACAGATTTCTTGTGAGCTCAAATGTAACATGGCAAAGTATTGCAAGGCAATCCATATACCCACACCGGTAATGATTTCTATGTTTAACAAACAGTACACTTATGTCAGGATGTACCTACTGTTATGAAAGTAACCCGATACATACTTCTTGCACTCCACCATCCCAATATGTCTTTGTACACCAAATCTGGATACTTCAGGTGAAATAGTATAGAAGATATGCCCCAGACAAACATTTTCAAAAGTAAGGGTTAAAGGTCAAGTCATAGGTCACAGTTACCTAATTCTTGCACTCTGCCATCCAAAGATGTCCTTGTATGCCAAATCTGGATACTCCAGGTGAAAAAGTACAGAAGACAAGCCCCGGACAAACTTTTTCAAAATTGAAGGTCATAGGTCAAGTCATAGGTCATAGTAACCTGCTTCTTGCACTCTGCCATCCCAAGATGTCCTTGTACACCAAATATGGCCTGGTTACTCCTCCAGGTGAAACAGTACAGAAGATATGCCCCGGACAAACTTTTCTAAAACTTAAGGTCAAAGGTCAAAGGTCAAGTCATAGGTCCGAGTTACCTAATTCTTGCAAGTTGTAGATGACCTACAGTTGGTTGTCAAAACACCATCATACCGAGCCAAAAAGCAGCTTTACCTCGCATGTTTGGACTTTCAAGTCATAAGGGAGGCAGTGTACAGAGTCTACCAAACAGTGTAAGTGTTAATGAACACCAAGAAAACATAGTAGAAATAGTTGGTAATCTTAGCATGACTTGGTAAACTTTCAAGAAATGTTGTCAAACAAGGTCATTCTAGACATATGAAACTCCCAAAATTCAAACCTTACTGGGACTGTTGTTATAAGAAATGGTATCTATTCTGTTCAGGGTAGCAGCTCATTGTTAACAGCGAGTGACATTAACATCCACAGTGAAGAAAATGAACATATGAAAACAAAGGTGAGTATTGATATAATCAGTGTTGTTTTGCATCCGTGTTTGTAAATACACTAAAATAATTTCATGACAAGCTATATCTAGATTATTTCTTTTCTTTGGTCTTCGAAATGTTTATAGATTTTGGGATGTTGAACTGTTTCATTCTTTTTCTTTGTTGATAGGGGGGCTGTAATGGGCAGTTATCTATTTTTACTGGTACATATTTTCAAGACTGTTCCTGTCAAATCCAGAACGTCTTTGGATACTTGTTACAGCTCTAGAAATATTCCATTAAATATACACAGAAAAACTCAAATTTTAATAATCACAATTAATAGTACCAAGATTTGATGTTACGAAACATTCACATTCACTTAATTGGACTGTGTTATACAACAGACTGTCATCCCTGTTTACAGGCAGAGGGTGCTGAGCAGACACCTAGGAGAAGGCCATCGTCAGTTCCACTGAGTAAAAATCAAAATCCTGAAGACAACAACCACCCAAAACGATGTCAAACACCTGAACCATACGCCAGTCGAGCACCTGAACCACAGGCCACCCAATCTAGTCGGGTAATAATTTACTTACTTTACACAACAGTATTTCGTATGATGGCTGCAGGGTTTTAGATATTTCTTGAGCTCAAATGTTAAGAATTATGGCACCCTTTTGTTTGTGGGATGATGGTTATGAGGAGCTTCTTCAGAAAAATATCAATCATGCATACAATATCAGCTTTTCTTTTTGGACTTTTTATTTATTTGCTTTAAAGATTAAAAGTTCTCAGCTTTTGGTCCTACATAATTCATCCCTCTCTAGCATCTAATGCACAGATATAAATGTTACCTTTCTGCAGAAAGAATTGATACCCGGATGGGAACATGAATGCAGAATTGTTGATCAGTTGAAGAAAACATAATATTTTTATATTATTCCTTTTCTGGTTTTGGAAAAATTAATAGCCAACTGCAAAGTTAAGGTCCCCCATCATCTGCCATCTAATTTCAGTATTGCAACTCTCAACATTGTTTTCACATAATGCTGTCTAAAAGGAGAAGAAACAGACACCTGATGTGCTGTACCTTGGTTTCTTTCCTGACGGTACATCAAACCGATCCATCTATCCTGGCCGAATCACGGCCGATCTAGTACAGAGTACTTGTTGTTATACGATACGCCTAGATCATACTCATAACTCGAGGACTTTTATGGGGTTAATGTGAAAGGTTTTTGAAGTGCACTTAGCATTTTAGGAAGTTTGTTAGAACTGTTCAGTTTTTCTGACTCCTGCATGTCCCTTTTCTAAAATGTCCATCATTGTCACTTATAACTATTTTTGTCGTGATGATTCTTCTCAATACTTTCAATGACACTGTCTATAAATCAGGATAATGATCCCTTGGCTCATCCTTGAGGACGTTCTCCTACCTTCCCAGTGTAGAAGAGATTTTAGATTGTGTCTGTCAATCCTGTGTCTGGTTTTAGCATTTCAGCTATCAGTATTGTACACACGTAATAGAGACAGATCTTGCCTATACGGTAATCTCTCATCTCTTCTACCTCTCCTCCTGCCTATGACTAAGGACACCAGTTCATATTTACACCATCACATGTACAGTGATTGAAGGAGCAGGATAAAGGATAGCAGGCCAATGGATAGAGGAATGAATGAACAGACTGATGGAAATATACTTGAGATGGAAAATAATGGAAACAAGGAACATAAGTATAGCAAGTTTGGTGAACATAGGTATAAAATAGCAAGGAAGTTATGCTCTGGACAAACTTTGGTATACCGGTATATAAAATGTGAACAAAGGGACATAACTCTGTACTTAGTTAAATATGAGATCCAACTTCAGTACCTTACATGATATAAAAGTATAGCAAGATTGGTGAATGTAAGTGAAATGGGAAGGAATTTGAAGTTATGTTCTGAAGAAACATTGGTGAACAAGGGACCTGAACTGTGTATAATGGGGCACAAGACCCAATTGCAATACAAAACATGAAGCAACACCTTTCTAAGACACATAAGTGAAGCAAGTGTGGTGCCCTTAGGTGATATCACAAGGAAGTTTTGCTGCAGACAAAGTCTTGTTGTTGCCAAGCCAGTCAGGCTCCATACCATAATATGTCCAGTCATGTATAGATATTGATAAGCAATCATATAAAAAGTCAGTTAAAAGTTAAAATGTAAGACCTGTTTTACCCTACTTTACACAACAGTTTTTTATCATTTGCCAATCTAGAAGATGCCGGTGCCAGTAAACATTTGGGGTCAGACACTGTAGTGAAGATGTACCCACACGTTGGTTATACTGCCTTAAGTTCAAGGGTGTGAGGCATGAACGGCAGATGCCACATTTGTTGTTGCTTTTTAACCAAACAATACTCATACACTGGATTTGTATGACAATCGGCAGATTATGGTTTCAATTCTCTCATCATTCAGCAGGGCAGATGCCATCTTGGTACTGATTTCAGTCAGTGTACCAGCAATGCTTTTAGTACTGCAATACTAGAGTAGCATTGATTATATGCCTGAATAGTATCAATATGTCATTATAACGTGCGATGGTAGTGCGATGCTTGGTTGTTTTGGATATATCTCATCTTGACACAAGCTAAGGTCATTTGATAAGAGTGCCTGCTGAATACAGGGCAACTCCATGCTGATTCTAAAGTGATATCCCACTGAAATGTTACAACTTGGACATGATAGCATTATCATCATAATCATCATGAGTTTGAAGTGTTAATTGCTAGGGAACATGTTACAGGCTGTGAATTTAAGACTTTCATTGATAAAGTTACAGTTTCAAATGAAGACCATCAACTGAAGAGCTCCAAAGCTTGAGATGTAAACCTTAAACTATATCTTTCTGAATGTATAATTCTGTTTTTGATTCAGAAGTGATCAATCTTTCTGAGTTGGGATTCAACATGAATATTTATAATTGTATAGAGGAAGATGATTCTGCAGTGCTGTGGCTATTCCAACAGAAGTCAGTGAAGTGACTTGGAGACAATGCCAGCTTTCCATTGGTAGCTCTCATACACGAATCAAAAGGACTTCCTGTGGTTCATCATTTTGTTTTCCAACATTATTGTTGGCATTTTCGTCAAAGAAGATGTTAGTGGGTTGTGCACACCTTCCTCTTAACTAATGATGGGCGAATAACACAATCAACTTTATTGATTCACATATCAGATAGCCCAGTATAATGACTGTAGCTTTGTTCATGGATAAACATCATATGAGGTTTTATTTGAGTCTTTTTGAACTCAAACTGATTCGCGAATTCTGTTGTATATAAATAGATTGAGTTACGGGAGGAAATGCCCAATGGGCCTGCATCGCTCAACTGGTATAAATCTCACACTTGTGACCTTAAAAGTGGACTAAAATAAAGCTAAAGGCAAAATATCGTTGTCTTGACTCAAAGTCATTCAAAAGAACATATTAAAAGATTTAAACACATTCTATTTGACAAACTTTATATCCCTTTATCCCAGAACACAACTTGCCAAACATCAACACCCTAGACCTTTTGTTTATTGAAAAGATGATTTTTAAGGTTTATACACCTGATGTGATCTTGAAAGAATGTCAAGGTCATTCACATGAACAAACTTCTAAAACTTTAGCCTTATTTTTACTTAGGAAAAGTCTTTTTAAGTTTTTGACATATCTGACCCCTGTGACCTTGAATATGGGTCAAGGTAATTAATGTTAAAAACTTGGTAGCCTTTCATGCCAGTATGTTATTAGCCAAATATCATCACCCTTGACCTTTTGGTTATTCAGAAGACTTTTAAAGATTTCACCATATTTGACCAAATATCATCATCCTGGACCTTTTTGCTATTCAGAAGTTGTTCAATTTTTTTTTTAAGACAATTGACCCCTGTGACCTTGAATATGAATGAAGGTCATTCATTTGAACAAACTTGGTAGCCCTTCATCCCAGTTTGCTTCTGGCCAAACATCATCATTCTAGGCCCAGTTTGCTTCTGGCCAAACATCATCACCCTAGGCCTTTTGGTTATTAAGAAGAAGTTGTTTAAAGTAAAATCTTGATGCCGGACGCCTGACGGACGACAAACGCCGCACCACAGGTTAACAGTTAGATCCATTACCTTTTATATCTTACAAGGCTGACAGACACATTAAGTATCTTTAATCAATCCTAATTTGGTAAGCCTTCTATCCAGCCAGTGATGTAGGGAACTTTCCTGTACAACGGTGCCTGTGATCCAGTCCCCTTATAATCAACTACTACTGCTGGCCATGGAAGTAGACAGATTATCTAGGATTCACAGCAAATTAAATTCCATAAAAAAATATTAAACACAGGAATTTACCTTAAGCAGTGGTACATCTCCAAAGTCTAGCCATTCATTGATTTCTGCCTCGGACGTCAGGATTGCCTGTTGGGTACAAATAAATTTCCAAAATAAATATAAACATGTTCTTAACATAATGGCCTTAAAAACTTTTAATGGTAATATTTCTCTGCCGCACATGAACTTGGAATTACAAACAAAAAAAACAAAAAACAAAAAGACAATCATTGTAAAACTGATCATATCTACCAGTACCAGAATTTCTTGTATAAAACATCCATTAAATGATTTTAGAAAACCTTTTCAAAGTTTTTTTTCATACAATGTAAATCATTGATATGTTATTCATTACGATCAGTAACAATTTTATCATGTTATACATTAGGTAACATACATACTGGCATTCTGTGGTGTAGCCAGTCCATGGCAGGAGAGGCGGCCACTGTAATCACACTGTACGTGTACAGAGGTGGTGACCCCTGCAATTCAAGATCAGACAACTCTTGTGATATTCATAACCATATAGATAGCGGCTTTTAGAAGTGTAACAAGAAGGCACAGTCACCACTATCCCCTCTGTAGAGGGTGGCACGGTAGTCTAGTGGTAGGACGCCAGGCTCGTGACCGAAGGGTTGCGGGTTCGAGTCACGTCACGGCACTGTGTTGTATCTTTGAACAAGATACTTTACTCTGCTTGTTCCAGTCTACTCAGCTGTAAATGAGTATGTGGTTGGGCAGTGCTAGAATTGTAGAATGCTAGCTGTGAGCGCCGAAATGGCAGCACCGGCTGTGATAAAGCGGTATATAAGGATCTCGAAGTATTATTATGTCATTATCATGTATATAAATCAGGAGTGGATGCCCAAGTTACAATGTAGCATATATTATACAACTGTGAAAGGTACAGGGCACTACAATACATAATACTAAACCAACGGTATGAAGCAATAGTGCAAACATGGGTATCATTTTTAATGCTTCAAAACGTCGAACATGTATACACTTATATTCTTTTTAAAAAATAATCTATGTAATTATTCTAGGTGCCTCGATATTGACAAAATAATTCTTCATGACCTAATGCAAGAATTAGACCTCATAACCAAATCACCAAATCACAAAATATTAATCGAATTCTGTAAGTGTTAACCAATTAACACTTTAATACAGTTATCCAGATATATGAACTCCGCAACTTTGGTTTAGCAACATAAAAGGAATTTTAAGGAAATCAACGAAACATGAAATTTTAGACAAATTCATTAACTGCAAATAAATCCAAACTGCACCTTTGGTGCACAGTATTGTTCATGTGCCACTTGTAGTCTACCAGATACTGACCTGACAGATTTTGTTATTGAACACTAACAGACGGACAAACCCTGTTACCATAGACAACTTTGGTGCTACTTGTAGTCTACCAGATACTGACCTGACAGATTTTGTTATTGAACACTAACAGACGGACAAACCCCGTTACCAAAGCCAACTTTGGTGCCACTTGTAGTCTACCAGATACTGACTGGACAGATTTTGTTATTGAGCACTAACAGACGGACGAACCCTGTTACCATAGACAACTTTGGTGCCACTTGTAGTCTACCAGATACTGACCTTACAGATTTTGTTATTGAACACTAACAGACGGACGAACCCTGTTACCATAGCCAACTTTGGTGCCACTTGTAGTCTACCAGATACTGACCTGACAGATTTTGTTATTGAGCACTAACAGACGGACAAACCCCGTTACCATAGCCAACTTTGGTGCCACTTGTAGTCACAAGTACCAGGCGTTATTTCCTGTCTACATATTTATACCTACATCAGGAGGCGACCAGACGTCAAACACACCTGCCATCGTAAGAAGACGTTTGCTCGGGATATTTTCACCTGGAAAATACATTACAGTGATTTTAAGGATTTTTATGTTAATAACAGAACGGAATGATTTTACTTCGATACAATTTCTAGCCTTAAAATGGGTTGTTTTACCACATAAATCTGTATGATGCTCAGAGAAAACTTTTTCTAAAGGTACCGGTGCAGAATACTGCCAATCACCTTTGCTTCAAGATAATTACTGGTAATCAATTCATCAAAGTGTTAATTTGTCATCTGAAGCAGCATCAACAAAAAACAAAATGTATCCACATGTACTCACATATGAAGACAGACAGCACTCTATTCATAAAACTAATTTACAAAATGGAAAAATTTAATTGGGAGAGAACCAACGTCATAGTTGTCCACGGTTTTAGGTAGGTAGTTACAGGAATCAAAGATGGATACCCATCAGTATTCAGTAGAACCCCCAATGGACAGTTTCTAGTTTGTTCTAGAATCGATCAACACAGTTACTGCAATGAGATAGTGAGACAAATATTACCAAACCTGTGTCATCATTTCCCTGCTTGGTGGAAATGTTCGGGCTTTTTGTATCTCCATCACCATGATCAGGAAAGTCAGAAATATCTGAGGTGAACTTCACATTTGATTCAAAGTTCACATACTGAAGCAAGTCATTGGGCTCCGTTTTTATTTCCTTTTTGATTTCACATTCTTGTTTGACATCTTTCAAATCTTGAACAGTCTTAACATCTCCCTCTTTATTCCGATCTTCAAATTCTCTGGAATCTGAAACAATGTCTGTTATTTTATCTGCTGGCTCCTCCTTCATAGCTAGCCAATCAGAATCCTCCATTTTTACTTCCTGTTTGATTTTACCATTATCCACATTCTCATCTTTTGTACCTGATGATGATCGTGGGAAATATATAAAATACGGTTGCTTTTGGTCTTTGTCTCTTTTCCATTCATAGAATCTGAAAACAAACAATTCAGGAACATTTACATCATATAAGCTAGCTTAACACTCTGAAATAAAATAAAATTTAATTGGGCGCCATTTTGAGGCACTTATCTCGCTCCTCCAGCTTTGTTACAAAAGAGACTCACGAAAAAGCGAGTTAATATGAGAAAACCAAGTTTAAAATGAAACATTGTCACCCTCTATAAATATTTGTAGTTTATGATAATTGTCTGTATTACCGTTGTAACCAACAGTCACCTAAAGCTGATCAGGAAGTTTGGAAGATAGGGACCAACTTTTACTCAGAAAAATCTACGCCCCTGTCCTGTGTTAGAACGCAACCAGTAAGTATTATCTTCATTGTTTCAGTGGATTTTCGTGTGTTTCTTACCGGTTCAGATGCTTCCATGGGGTTTCTGATAAAAATAGCTATCACACAATCTTCGTTTTCATTCGATTACCCAATGAGGTCAGACTAAATATGTGTGCATGTACCTTCTATAACCGCGAGTACCGCAGGGCGGAACAATATACACCTGTCGAATGCCATATAGTGTTATATACTTTCTAACATTGAAATAAGATCTGCATCATTCTACGAGTGGTTAGCTGACATGCTATAAAAAATGTAGAAGATAATCTCCGAATAAAAAATCAAATACTGAAATGAACAAAGGGCTTTTGCAAAAATCGTTGAATCAAAATTCTTTTAAAGAAGACACAACTTCATATCATGATTATATTGCATACCAAGTTTCAAAGAGATCCGTTGAAAAATGTAGGAGGAGATTGCCGGACAAAAATCAAATACTGAAATGAACAAAGGGCAATTACTTTTGCAATTATTGTTGAATCAAAATTCTTTTCACGGAAACACAACAACATATCATGATTATTTACCCTACTAAGTTCCAAAAAATATCCGTCAAAAAATGTAGGAGATCTCCAGACAAAAAATCAAATACTGAAATGAACGAAGGGCAATAACCTTTGCAAAAATTGTTGAATCAAAATTCTTTTAAGGGAGACACAACTTCATATCATGATTATAATGTATACGAAGTTTCAAAGAGATCAGTCGAAAAATGAAGGAGGAGATTGCCGTACAAACAAAAGTGTACGCCAGACAGCCGGCCGTACAACCCCATACCATAATACTTCCGTCAAATTTGACGGGTGTATAATAATCTTTGTTCCTGCTTCACTAACCTCACAGATATTTTAATTGAATGTAAACCCATATAATTTATGGGTGGGCATTATATATATATATAAAAAAATATCTCCAGCTTGAGCAAGGTACTAGGAATGTATTATCATATCGCTCTGAAATCTGAAGTCTAATGAGGTTGGTAAAGCAGCATTGTTGATGTTTTGATTGATACCCAAGATTTTCATGAAAAGGACAGAATACCTTGTGGAAATCACTGAATCCTGCGAAGATATGTTTCTACCATTTTAAAGACTTCGACAACCTTTTATCCTCTTAAATGAGTGAAACCCCCATATATACCAGGTTATTAAACATATCAACAACCAACTCAATGTTCAGTCTAGTACTACGGTAAGCTGCTACAGAGATACACACACCCTTACCCATCAGCTAGCACCACACATCCTTATACCCATCAGCTAGCACCCCACATCCTTACCCATCAGCAAGCACCACACACCCTTACCCATCAGCTAGAAACACATCCTTACTCATCAGCTAGCACCACACACCCTTACCCAATAGCTAGCACCACACATCCTTACCCATCAGGAAGCACCACACACCCTTACCCATCAGCTAGCGCCACACATCCTTACCCATCAGCTAGCACCCCACATCCTTACCCATCAGCAAGCACCACACCCCCTTACCCATCAGCTAGCACCACACCCTTACCCACCAGCTAGCACCACACACCCCCATACCCATCAGCTAGCACCACACATCCTTCCCCATCAGCTAGCACTACACATCCTTACCCATCAGCTAGCACCACCCACCCTTACCCACCAGCGAGCTCCACACACCCTTACCCATCAGCTAGCACCACACCTCCTTACCCATCAGTTAGCACCACACACTCTTACCTATCAGCTAGCACCACACACCCTTACCCATTAGCTAGCACCACACACCCTTCCCCATCAGGTAGCACCACACATCCTTACCCATCAGCTACCACCACACATCCTTATACCCATCAGCTAGCACCCCACATCCTTACCCATCAGCAAGCACCACACCCCCTTACCCATCAGCTAGCCCCACCCCCTTACCCATCAGCTAGCACCACACCCCCTTCCCCATCAGCTAGCACCACACATCCTTATACCCATCTGCTAGCACCACACATCCTTACCCAACAGCTAGCACCACACATCCTTACCCATCAGCTACCACCACACATCCTTATACCCATCAGCTAGCAACACACATCCTTACCCATCAGCTAGCACCACACACCATTACCCATCAGCTAGCACCACACATCCTTCCCGCTCAGCAAGCACCACATACCATTACTCATCAGCTAGCACCACACATCCTTACCACTCAGCTAGCACCACACATCATCCTTACCCATCAGCTAGCACCACACATCCTTATACCCATCTGCTAGCACCACACATCCTTACCCAACAGCTAGCACCACACATCCTTGCCCATCAGCTAGCACCACACACCCTTCCCCATCAGGTAGCACCACACATCCTTACCCATCAGCTACCACCACACATCCTTCCCCATCAGCCAGCACCACACATCCTTACCCATCAGCTAGAACCACACACCATTACCCATCAGCTAGCACCACACATCCTTAACCATCAGCTAGCACCACACACCCTTACCCAATAGCTTGCACCACACATCCTTACCCATCAGCTAGCCCCACACATCCTTAACCATCAGCTAGCACCACACACCCTTACCCAATAGCTAGCACCACACATCCTTACCCATCAGTTAGCACCACACACCCTTACCTATCAGCTAGCACCACACCCCCTTACCCATCAGCTAGCCCCACCCCCTTACCCATCAGCTAGCACCACACCCCCTTACCCATCAGCTAGCACCACACATCCTTATTCATCAGCTAGCACCACACACCCTTACCCATCAGCAAGCACCACACACCCTTACCCATCAGCTAGCAACACATCCTTACTCATCAGCTAGCACCACACACCCTTACCCATTAGCTAGCACCACACACCCTTACCCATCAGGTAGCACCACACATCCTTACCCATCAGCTACCACCACACATCCTTATACCCATCAGCTAACACCACACATCCTTACCCATCAGCTAGCACCCCACACCCTTACCCATCAGCTAGCTCCACACATCCTTATACCCATCAGCTAGCACCACACAGCCTTACCCATCAGCTAGCACCACACATCCTTACGCATCAGCTAGCACCACACATCCTTACCCATCAGGAAGCACCACACACCCTTACCCATCAGCTAGCCCCACACACCCTTACCCATCAGCTAGCCCCACACACCCTTACCCATCAGCTAGCACCACACATCCTTACCCATCAGCTAGCACCACACACCCTTACCAATCAACTAGCACCACACACCCTTACCCATCAGCTAGCACCACACACCCTTACCCATCAGCTAGCACCACACATCCTTACCCATCAGCTAGCACCACACATCCTTACCCATCAGCTAGCACCACACACCCTTACCCATCAGCTAGCACCACACATCCTTACCGCTCAGCAAGCACCACATACCATTACTCATCAGCTAGCACCACACATCCTTACCACTCAGCTAGCACCACACACCCTTACCTATCAGCTAGCACCACACACCCTTACCTATCAGCTAGCACCACACACCCTTACCGCTCAGCAAGCACCACATACCATTAATCATCAGCTAGCACCACACATCCTTCCCACTCAGCTAGCACCACACATCATCCTTACCCAGCAGCTAGCACCACACATCCTTCCCCATCAGCTAGCACCACTCACCCTTACCCATCAGCTAGCACCACTCACCCTTCCCCATCAGCTAGCACCACACACCCTTACCGCTCAGCAAGCACCACATTCCATTACTCATCAGCTAGCACCACACATCCTTGCCCATCAGCTAGCACCACTCACCCTTCCCCATCAGCTAGCACCACACCCCCTTACCCATCAGCTAGCACCACACAGCCTTACCCATCAGCTAGCACCATACATCCTTACACATCAGCTAGCACCACACATCCTTACCACCCAGCTAGCACCACCCATCATCCTTACCCATCAGCTAGCACCATACATCCTTACACATCAGCTAGCACCACACATCCTTACCCCTCAGCTAGCACCACACATCATCCTTACCCATCAGCTAGCACCACGCTCCCTTACCCATCAGCTAGCACCACACCCTTACCCATCAGCTAGCACCTCACATCCTTACCCATCAGCTAGCACCTCACATCCTTACCCATCAGCTAGCACCACACATCCTTACCCATCAGCTAGCACCACACACCGTCTGCCTTTGTCCAGTGGCACTTTGTAGGTTCGTTTCTCCAGCATCCCTTCTGCCCGGCAGTTATTTGTCTCATAGCTGACCTTCTTGGGGTCACCTTTGTGCCAAGAGGGAACCAGTCCCCACATCATTGGCTGGATGACACGGTCAGACAGGCCCTCCAGTTCCCCCAAGTAGTGTCTACTGGACAGCAAGACAGGCCTACAGGATAAAACACTTATGTATGACAGTTTTTGCTTACACAGTTGAATAATTGGCTGAAGGGGCATTTAATCAAAACAACGTAGGTCATGATGGTGGGCTAAAAAGCAACATAACTGTTGTACACATTCTGCGGGAGAATTCCAAAATTATTCACATTATTTCAAATACTGAAAAACAGCATTGCCAGATCAAAGACTGACATACATATAATTTGGTAACCAGTTGACCTGGATGGAAGGTGTTTCGGGAAATGGAGTGTTTGGGATATATCATTTCCTTATGTGCTGAAAAAAGGAGATGGACATTTATACAAGGGGCACGAGCATGCAAACACAGTATTTTTAGAAACACATGTACATTATGAAAAACAAATTCCCGCACATAAAAGATGCAAATGGAGCTTTGATAATCGAGCCACCTTCGATTCATTCCCAGTAAAAATGGCAGGATTGTGAGATCACTGAGAGGATTTTATTACTAGTGGGGATTATCTGCTGACAAATAAAGAAAATTTAAAATTTTCAGTTTGTTTAGGTTTTTTTAATTGTTTGTTGTGTTTGTCAACATGAAACATCACCATCATACCTACATATACCTTCACTGTATCAGACAATGTTGTCAGACAACACATTATCTACTTTCTAGGTGGTAATCCTTGATATTTTTGCCATACAAGAACTTAACTGATTTGGCATCCAGAAATTACTGACAACAGATTTAGTATGTGAACAAGAGTTACCCGGTAAGTCAAACACAATGTGGTGGAATCACTTTGGTAAATGGAACTTTTGTTTGCTTCATTGTTTTTATCAATGATTACACTTATTGTTTTAAATTATTATTATGTAATCGCAAAATGTATGAAAAAAATCCAACATGAAAATTATCAAAACTGCAGGGTTACCTAGCTTATTCAAACAAGTTATATGAAAATAAGAAAGATAACTGGTTAAAACCTGTGTCTATCTCCAAATGTAAGAGATTGTAGCCATTCTGTATGGAAACTCCATAAAGGAAGGGAGATAACTTATTCCTATTTTGTCAAAACTTTCCAGGAAATCAGGGAATGTTGTTCAAAGATAAAAAGATATTTGAGAGTATCTTTATTCAATTCCCAAATTAAGAATGTTTTCACTTACCAGATAAACTTAACAGTATGCTAGTGATACCAATACTGTGCATACATTTTCCTGTTATTTTCGTGAAAAGTTTTCATGCATTTTAAGCAGGCAAACAAAGCAGGAAATTGGAATCCGAATTCATTTTAGAAATGACAAATATAACAGTTTAAACTGACAAGACTATTCACTTGATTAATGCAAGTGCTGTCTGACTCTGGAAATAATCTAACTGTCTTAGATTCAACAGAAATATGAATTTAACATATTGACATCAGCTTCAATCTTTGATCCTTTCTCAGTGAACCGTTGGGTTTGCAGTACGAAGTTAAGACATCTCGTTGTCCTCACAATTTCAGACAAAATACTACATTTTATTTAGAAACAAGTTTACAGATAGACTACAGGTACAGGTATATTGTAGTTTAATTATTTGAACATTTTATTTTGTTTCAATGATGTCATCCACTTGAATTACATGACGAGGCCCTTTTGTTGGGTGTATTTATACTTATACATTGTATTTGATAACCACAAAATGATAATACATTCTCTATAAAACGAAAACCTGTCTCAGATGAAGAAAAAGACATTATTTCTTGTAAGGACGGTACCACAAAAATAGTACAATGTATCGTGAAAATCAAACTACTTTTATAGCCTTTTGCTTTCTAGTTTTATATAAAATATCTACATATCGGTATTAAGCGAGTTGTGCCTCACAAAATATTGTATAAATGCCCGGAGTTTGGTTTGTTTGTGTTTTATGTCATATTAACAGCTGTGGTCATTTAAGGACATGCCAGGTTTTAGTGGGGAGGAAAGCCTGAGTTCCTGACCCTAACCCTAACCCTAACTATCTAACCTATGGCCAGTACCTGGCGACTGCCCCAAGTAGGCCTCGAACCCGCAACCCAGTGGTGGAGGGCTTGTGGTAGCAGAATGTCAGACGCCTTAACCACTTGGCCACCGCGGCCCCTATAAAAAGCCCTGAGCATAAATGTCTCATGGTGAATGCAAAATAATGTTTTATAATTATCAAAAAATTATTGAAATAAAAATTTACCGCTAGAGGTAGTATAAGGAACCAGATTTAATATTGACTTACGTATGCGATCCTGGGGAGACATTAAAAGAGGGATAATACTGCTGGCCACCAGGAGGGTCCCTCCATAATGGTTTCTGTGTTGTACCTTTCTTGTCTTGGAAGTTGCAGGCTTGGCACACGTCATCAGGAGCTAAAGTGCTGTGAAAATGACAAATAAGTGCTTATTGAAAAATTCTGATTATTGCCATACATTATATGCCACAAATGCGTTATTGATATATATGATAATACAACATTGTAATGGACTGTTGAAAATTTAAGCATCTTAAATATGGGTATATTCACTGTCATTTGGGTCATACAATGTAACATAAGCATTTACCAGACTATACCATATTTTTCTTAATTAAAAAGACTCTAACTCTTACTGGGAGAGCACCCAAATACTGTTTTACAGACAGGAAAATACTCAAACAATTCTGATTTCTTATTCCATATAATTGGTGGTGTTCCAATCACTTAACTCTGATCATAACAGAAATATAGTAAATGATGTCTGCTAGGGAATTGTTTAATCACCTGTAGATTGGACTTCACTATCTAATTACACCCGAGAGACTCGGTGGAGTACACACAGGTCTTCTGTCTACATGGATTAGAACTAATCTGTGTACTGATGCCAGAGTCAGTAATGAGACACAAACCAATGCAACTGGACCACTACACTGAGGGATACAGTATGGTCAACTGCAGGAGGGGAAGGACATAGACACACAGGTAAAGATTTACCTGCGATAGATCTCAGGTTATGATAATAATATTAACTGATCAGCTACCCCAGCTAACAGCACCTTGGTAATTGTAGTATTATTTCACATAGATTTGAATGGCATGGTATAATCACAGAATTAGATTTAAAAATCGCTACACAGTTCCCAAACTAACTGACTACAATATCATTATGTATATTTTCCCCACTATCTAGGCTAGTATACATGTACCGATTGGTTATAGGACACCACAGCTTAATTACTACATTTAAACTCTGGCCAACTTTTCTAGATTTGAGAAGCTAAGATTTACGATTATATATTTCCTTATTTAAATCGTACTTTTTTGGCAAAATTGTTTTGTAGTACTGTCAGTAGTGATGGGCAATCGGTTTAAAATCATAATCGATAATCTGTTTGTAATCGAAATTATAGTAACCCGATCGATGATCGATTGCATAATCAGTTCATTGTTTTATGGGACTGAATACCCAAATGAGGTGAGAACACTATATACTACCATAACATCAATAGACAGAGTTGTTAACTATACATTAGGTTTTGTTCTTTTAAAATGAAAGGACTTTCAAGCAATTTTAATGCAATTTTATCACTCATAATTAAGTAAAAGTCATAAGAATAAATGTCTTTCAATATATTTTTTACATTGAAAACATAAACACTTTGATTTTAATGAAGAACCGATAATATCGATAACAGAATCGGTAATTGATAATCGGAAAGGTCAAACCGATCGATCATCAGCCCATCACTAACTGTCAGTATATAGATTTGGTAAATTATTCTCTCTATCAAACTATATTTTGTAGTACTGTCAGTATATATAGATTAGGTAAATTATTCTCTCTGTCAAACTATATTTTGTAGTACTCTGTCATTATATAGATTAGGTAAATTATTCACTCTGTCAAACTATATTTTGTAGCAGCTAGTACAGCAGTTATTAATAATTTAAAGAAGACATCCTGAGTGAAAGTGAATGAGTTACGATTGATTATGATTTAATCAAACACCTGAGCTCTTCTCAAATATGATCAATGAGCTTCACAAATTTGGATATAATCCCATAACCACGGAATTTAGATTAGACCAATGATTTTATTTTCATGCCAAACCTATATTTTTGGGATTTTATAACGTTACACATATATAAATATTATAGTTTCTGCTTCCATACATGTAATATTTATATATATTGTCAAGGTTTTTACATTTCGGTTTCCTATCGTCATGAGACTTAACCAAAATAATTAGACCAGTAGACATCCATAGTAAGATTGTTTAGGCCTTTTATCCGGTTATAGGTTGGCCTGAGTTTTGGGCCCTATCCAACTTATTTTACCGGTCCCGGTTTAAATGATCACGCTTTCATGTTTACTGTCATCATACTTCTGGTATTTTTATCATTGTTGTCAAATTTAGGTAACATACGAGTCGATATATTAGTCATATAACGTAACTAAACTCGTTATTCTCAGTCAGGAAGTTATGACTAATATCACGGAATCTAAGTCCGTGCTAATATATAACAGTGGTCGACTCATCACCAATAAACGCCAGTACCCGGCCGAGTCATGGCCTTTTTAGATACAATCGACCCCGCCCCAAAACCATACATATGCGTATCTAAAGGGAAAAAACAAATAGAACAAACCAGGCAGTCCGCCCACACATCGTGCCTGAAAATACAAATCTATGGAGACTGTTGACACGGGCCAAATCGTTTGTTATTGTCCAGTTGAACACACGTGTGTACAATCACATGTGTTTTTCCCGCCGTTTACTGCAGTATATGTCTGCTTGACCTATATTTGTAGTGTGTATCCTTTCAGTAAACATACGCTTGTGATAATGCATATACCACAGCGGTAAGGGTTATTCATAGCAAGTTAAAGTATTAATAAAAATAACTAGAAAATCCACGACAAGAATCAATTGTGTTTTCTTGTCACATGTCAACGTTTTGGTTAGATCGTAGGTAGCCGAACATGCCTGAAAGAAGTGTTTTGATTGGATTAATGAATGAATTGACCTCATCACGTGACCCTACATGTCAGTTTGCCGTAATGGTGTCAAAGAGAATGTCTCCACACTCTGGAACGTAAACAGTGTGAAAAGTTAAATTTCTTTCGCTTTTGTGTCGATAATTATATGAGATATTCAAAGATATTTGGTATGTACTTCCCAAAAATGTATGAGGGAGCCGAGAAGTGAATATTAGCAGGCTTATTTAGTATTTCCGTGTTGGGAGATTGACAAACATGGCGGCCGAACCAGGCACCTCCTACTACCAGCAGGTAAAATGAAATATATCTTAAACGACACACTACCGGCATAAGTAATTTCAGCATAAGTAGTTGCTATAGATATACATTTTTAATTGAATGTCTGTATTTAGCTTGGTTTTTGCTTGTTAGGATTTTTTTGTCGACATGGTATTGAGGTGAAATCATAGTTTTTGGACAACACCTAAAATGCTTTTTGTGACACCCCCCCCCCCCGTATATTACACTTTTAATTTGAAAGATATGTATTTATCAAGAAATGTACATATTCAGTTACATGTGTTGATGTTAAACATTGAAAAACAGATCAGTATTTTGCTTTTTATTTCTTTAAGATTAGAAACATTATGCACTTCTCATATGTTTGTTATAAATCTGGTTGAAGTATACTGTACCTGAGGCTAACTGTAATTGCAATATGATTGTAATATTATTTTAAAGTGCAACTGACTGGAAATTAAAATGATTTGTGCATGGTATGTTCCATTAACTTTTGTGTAGGTAGGAATACATACATTAATATTGGTATATATATATATGCATGGGATGATCGTAAGCAAATTAAGTAATTAATTCTTGGTGACAGTCACGATAATGAGTTTGTTGAAGTGTAAATATTAATGATAACCAAAAAAATAAGTTCTAAACGGACAACAAAGTTCATAAGCATTATAATTAAACCTTTCAATTGTATAGTCCGAATTATTCTGACGTTTTATCGACTTTTTTCATATCTGTCTGTATTCGATTAATGTCAGAACTCCGGCCCTCAATAATATGCGACCCGCACCCGGAGCGCACTTCAAACTGATATTTTAGAAACAAATCATCACTTTCACACATATGTCGCACATGGATAGATTTGTTTATATAATATCAGTTTGAAGTGCGCTCCCGGCGCGGGTCGCATATTTCCCGCATATTATATAGGGGGCCGGAGTTCTGACGTTAATCGACGACAGACCGATATGAAAAAAGTCGATAAAACGTCAGAATAATTCGGACTATCAATTGTAGTGCGCAGCAATTGCAAGCATGCAAAAACTTGAGAAATACAAGCAGTATGTTAATTCATTCACGAAAAGTACCTATATATATATATGGTCAGTATATATTAGTAGGTACTGCTTCTTGCGACGCTTCTTCAGCTTTTATGTCCAGTTGTGAAAAACAGAACTTTTGATTCCAATTTCGCCTGAGAGGTGATTGGTTTTAGACAGGATTTGAAACGGTCCATGTTGGAGGCATTATATCTAAGACTTGATTTTGGACTGAAGTATGTTTCAGATCTCCTCAACCTTGTTTGTTTCACAAGGTTTTGGTCACATTGAGACAAACTCTTTTAAAGTATTTTTCAAGTTTCACCAGGTGGTTAGTTCAGTCATGGTGTCTAGGTTGCTAAGGTCATGTATATAGTGTTGTAGAATTGTGTCATATATCTACCCATCTTGTTCACTGAAGTCTTGGCTGTTCTGGATGTTGTCTTATCTTTATAACTGCATGAGCACTATAAACACAATTGCATGATGCTATGTTGATGAAAGTGCATAAGATAAAGAAAAGTATAATAAATTTTTTAATCAAAGACTTGGTCCCTTAAGCTTTCATAGTTTATATTACAATGTGTTATGTGTATGTTTTTATTTCCTTGTAAAGAGCAAAATTCATTTTCCTTTTATCTTATATTTACCTTACAGTTTTAAGATTAACAAAGATTCTATTTCTTATTCAGTGAAAATGATGTTAAACATACATACTTTAAACCCACTCAGGGAAATGTATAAACTTTATCTATAAATTCTAAATATATTGCCATATTGAAATGTTGAATTACATTATTCTTATAATATTATTTATTTACAGAAATAGACTTACTATAATTTTACTGTTTATGTTTTCACAGGGAGGTGCCATTGGTATAGGGCAGAGGTATGGTTTCGAGCCCAATCTTCCAGAAGCTGAGATTCAACTGCGACTGGAAGATCTTCGTGAACAGCTGAAGAAGGAAATTCGTAAAGAAATGAAAATAAAAGAAGGGGCAGAGAAATTACGGGAGGCAACAAGTGACAAAAAAAGTCTGTCCGACGTCCAAATCATTGTCAAGAAGTCCAACAATAAGATGAAGGAACTGCAACAGGAGCTTCAGGAGTTGGACTTATACTTACTTATCTGCAATCCTGGCAGCATTCGACCTCGCGACAACACAATGGGTAAAATATGTTTCTAACTCTCAATATATTAAATAGTTTTTGTACCCACCATTTTATTGGGCGGACATATAGTGTCACCCATGACTATCTCGTCCAATCCTGTCCCATTTCATCACAATTAATTATCATAACTCTAGATCTAACAACTTCATTTCTTAACAGATTTTCTACAAAGGTCAAGAATGAGAATGCCTTAGATTTTAAAATTCCGAGGTCAATGCCAAGGTCATTATTACTATGTATAGGTTAACCAGAGAGCCAAGGGGGCATTCTTGTATTACAGAGGTTTTTGTAGTCTTTTATGATATGGAAAAGGGATGTCTACTCAATCATGCTCGAGTGGAAAACTTGGGCCACCAGAAACTCTGACTGAAATGATAGTAATGTACTTCATTTATATTATTGCTCTGTTTTATTGCTAATCTATAATAGCATACATAAACATCCTGATGATTGAGAATGAAACAAGCATCCTAGTCAGGGAGCACATTACAAAAAGTGCACTGCCATCTTGAACTGTCCTCAGTTTACATTTTACGGATTAATTCATATTATGGGTCAGTATGCATTAACAGAATGCAACAAGCACTAACTGTACTGTGTAGCACATTTCTGTAGCTAGTTTATACAAACCAAGACTATCAATCGGTAAAATATAATAACTGCGCATGCTAGCATCAGTTTTAAACGGTGGCACGTGGAAGCTAAAATGCTCAGATGAATAAAGGTGGCATGATCATGAATGTCCTATGAACTAACCAAACATAAGGTTAGATATGTATGGATGTTTGTCGTCACATACATTGTGTTTTAGTGTGTGACAACAAGTGGAACCAGTGTGTCGTTACTCAGTTGTTTCAGTGCGTACTGAGATATTTCAGCACTTGTTTCAGATGTCTCTTGTCTAGACATTCCTGTACGGTGTTTCTGGCACTGATCAGGTACTATTGTTTCAACATGGCACTCTGATCGCATTTTGTGTTATATGTTTCGTTCATTTATCTTGTAAGATTTTACCGCATATTTCACCCTTACAAAAAGTACCAGAACATCCTATTTCTAGTTATAGCTAAAGAAACTACCACTGCCAGGTACCAAAACATCAAGAATTCTGCTATTTTGATGGTATATAGGCTTTGTTGGACCTGAAGGAAGGGTCACCCTGATATCTTACTCTCAAAATGTCTTGAGTTTGACTATTGTACTTCAGTTATTCAAAAAATATATTCGGGTTTTAATTTATCTTTTATGATTTTAGAAAGTCTTAACTGAATCTTCATATTAAATTCTGGTAGGCAGGTGCAAAGTGTCAATAGATTTTTTGCTTATTTTTGATACAAAACTAGTTCAACACCACCACAGGTTGGTAATTGGTAATTTGCTAAAATATACCCAATGCCAAAACATATCTATACATGTGCATGTGGTAGTACTGACCATTGGTAGTACTGACCACTGATGTTGGTGATGATGCTGGTACAGTGATTAAAGATGGATTCCACCTTCCTATGGTAGTTATATATATATATAGACTGAAGATAAGCTGAGCATATAAATACTGTATGTTATTGGCCATAAATACAGAATCGGATATTGGGGTATCATAAATAAACGCTATGGTTTATTCATGCTTATAGATCTGTGAAATGTTATTCAGGAAATAAAAACATCTAGTACTTGGTATTTACACTGCACCAATAAGTTATCCAACCTATTTTAGACACCAACCTATTTTAGGATTAAATTATGATTAAAGTTGCTTTCTCTTATGTGTGAAAACTGAATGATTTGCTTGTTTCTGTGTACTGGTAATTACATTACAACAGTAGCAATGGTGTGTGTATAATGTATGTTATTATTTGATAGTAACATTGCTCTTTGCTTGGACTTAGGAGGGATAAGTCTGACCTATTTATTGCCGCACATTATTTTTTATAAATGTAGTGTAAGCAGCTTTAAGGAAGTTAAAATGAGATTATAGGGTGATATGAATGCACGCTTTTTTTAACCAGACAATAACCATAGTTCAAAATCTTACAGATCCTGAGAAGTTTCCTTCCATCAATGCTGGTTTCATAATTAACAACTGACATTTGTATGATTTTCTATTTGTAAATATTTGTACACAGACATTCATGTAAATTGTATAGTAAAAATATATTGTAAAAATTCACAAAACCTCTATCCTGATTTAAAATATAGGTTGTTCCCCGTTGTTGACTTGTTGTACATTGTACAGTAAATATAGGTACATGTAGATCTATATACGTTAAGAGGGGATGGGAGCTAATGTAGGGATGTTGTTACTATCTAGATCTAGGAAGATGGGGACAGAAATTGAGTTTACTCCCATTCCATTATCACATCAGCAGCGTCATATTAAACCTGGGAATCTTTTAATGCTATTTCCCCGGAGGAAGATATGTGTGGGGAGATAGGGAAGTGAGGAAATAAACTGATGAGGAAGCAGGCATTAGGGTATTGATTGAGACTCCAGCAGGCTATAGCTAGGTTACCAGTGTACAGAGGTGATCAGACCCAAATTATAGTATAAATGTACTGAGATGCTGATGGTGTTTTAAGTTGAATTTCGCTACTCTTTGGTTACTAAGTGTCGTTATAGATTTTTTTACAACCCGTTTTTTAGTGCGCGTCTACACTACATAATCACATCAGAGGTTACTGTCAAACAGTCATCCTTTACAACAGCTGTATCAAGATTTGTGGGCGATTATTTTTTGTCTTTAAGGAATTGAGTTTTGAATCTTGTTGATGTAATACTTTATATGAGTTAATATGGTGAAACTCTGAGACATTCTAGATTCCTTGTCCTAACCTCACCTATAATAAAAGTCTTTTGGCTTCGGTCAGGTCATGCCACGATCTCCAGTAGCTGGTCTCGGGGTCTTTATTTCACCATATTAACCCTTTCACCACTGTAGACCATAATGGACTCATCCAGATCATTGCAAGGTAGAGTCTAGATCTACTTAAATTGCATAGGGGTGAAAGGGTTAACCCATTCCAGAGAGTCTACCTGACCTGTTACAGTGGGAGTCCATACCTGAACCGATTCTGCACAAGTTGTTCCTATTGAGATTCCACATTCCCAATACATGTATCTAAATGAGGATCTGTTAATATTGAGTACTTTAATTACAATGAAGGTGCGTGTGACGTATAGATGGGACTGTGTTGAATGTTTTATGTAGTCTATTTCTTATCATTGAGTAAACCAGTAGCAGTTTAAAGTTAAGTAAAACCGTAGACGAGGAGGAAACCATTTTTGCTGTAACACATGAAAAAACATTCAATGGTTACGGCACATTTTTGCCGTAACCATTGAAAATGATTTCAAAGACTGCAGTACACTCAGCAAAAGATCGGTGTAATTTGTGTGGGTATCAGTAGAAAGGGAGAGCCAAAGATCGGTGTAATTTGTGTGGGTATCAGTAGAAAGGGTGAGCCAAAAGATTGGTGTAATTTGTGTGGGTGTCAGTAGAAAGGGAGAGCCAAAGATCGGTGAAATTTGTGTGGGTATCAGTAGAAAGGGTGAGCCAAAAGATTGGTGTAATTTGTGTGGGTATCAGTAGAAGGGGGGAGCCAAAAGATCGGGGTAATTTGTGTGGGTATCAGTAGAAGGGGGGAGCCAAAAGATCGGCGAAATTTGGGTGGGGATCAGTAGAAAGGGGGAGCCAAAGATCAGTGTAATTTGTGAGGGTATCAGTAGAAAGGGGGAGCCAAAAGATCGGTGTAATTTGAGGGGGTATCAGTAGAAAGGGGGAGCCAAAGATCGGTGTAATTTGTGTGGGTATCAGTAGAAGGGGGGAGCCAAAAGATCGGTGTAATTTGTGTGGGTATCAGTAGAAAGGGGGAGCCAATTATCTGTATAGATTGTGGAGTAAGTATAAAGGAAACAGGTACTTAATGTGTTCAAACCACTTTTAAGTGCCCACTTGAAACAGACACAGATCTAGAGAGAGGTTGACTTATACATTATTACGCAGCACGATGGAAAGTAACCCGTGTCCTTCCTGATCAGTAACAGTGAGTCACACAGATGTTCAGAAAGGTTGGAATTTATACTGCCAGATTGACACTTCTAATCAGTGTTAGGTCATTAATAGCTCTTATTTGATCTGATTTTGATTTATTTTAAGAGACAGCAGCTTAAATATCAAAAAAAATAAATACAAAAAATATCTGAAATAGTTGGTGTTCCCGGACGTTTTGACTGCCTCAACTGTTGAATATGAGGTAAAGGGCCAAAGACATATTCACCTTCCTCAACTACATGTACCTTAACCAAACCTAGTTTTAGTGTCTGACCTAATATTTACATGTATGTCTCTGCCATTTTAATGGGGGGGGGGGGGGGGGGGGGGTGTTGATGTAGAGTTGCCTATATATGTCAAGGTCACAATTATTGATACAAAGGACATCTGAGTCAGAGTAGACACAATAAAGGCAAAGGTCAAAATTTAATACACAACAATCAGAGTGGGACCAATATGAGGCAAAAGTCACAAGTACATACAGCTGATAGTGGACATATTTAAGGTCAATTCTGTACACTGTAATCAAAGTGAACACATTCAAGGTCAAGGCCACAATTTCAAAATTCAAAATTCAAAAAAAAAAAATAAGGTCAAAATTTCATAGTCAAGGTGCACGGGTAAAAAGTCAAAATCACATGTACATGTTAATATACCTGGGTTATAATAATCACAAAGGTCAAAATCTGGGACTGAAAGTGAAAGCTTTGAAGGTCAAGGTCACAATTGATATTCATCAGTCACAATTGACACAAAAAGTCAAGATCACAATTGAATACACTTCTGTAGAAGGAATCATAACCAAAACCAAACTATAAAACGTATCCGGCTGAGCAGACACATTGAACTACGTGGTAAGTAATAAATGCAAACAAAAAATCGATTTTTTTCATTAAGTACTTTTCTTACCTACAGACATATTGAGCCTAACTAAAGACATGTCAAGTTCCCTGTATTACTGGTAGCTAATACTTCGTATTTAAATCAATAGAACCATGTTAAATTATATGTACCCGGTAATTATAAATGATCATGGAGAATATGATCTAGGTGTGAAAGCATTCATTGTATACCAACATCTTAGTCTAACAGCAGAATGTTGTGCTGTGTACTCTTAGTAACAACCTTTAACAAAATTGGAATTCAATTGAACACTAATTGTGGATAATTATGTAATGGTTGACAATGCAATAAACATTAAATTTCTATCTTCATAGTATACGTATGGTGAGACTGCTGCTATATACTGTAGATCTAACTATTAGCTATTAACATATTAAATTGGCAGTACATTGAAGTAGGCTAGCTGTAAAAGTTGTAATTATTCTGACTGTTGTTAGATAATTCAGTAATCAGCTTCAATTCAAATAAATTATGAAAAGTTCTTTTTACACAACCAATTTGTTTTTAATTTTATTTTTTTCATAATAAAAGAAGTTAAAATTCATAATCAAGACTTACCAACCTGAAGAAAATAATTTGAAATGTTCAATTCAAATGTGTAGGATTTTCTCGCGCAAGAAGTTGGGAGCTCTTACCTACGTGTGGACATGATTGTAATATTGTGATGTTCAAGAACAGACCAGACAGAATTATGATAGTTCTTAGCTTGCACTATATATAAACTCTCAACGAACAGATTGTGGAAATAGAGATAACTATTGAGGATCAGGACTGTTACAGAAAGAATAACAAATCATACTATTATTAGTATATGATGAAATGTCGGTCATTATTTGCTGATATCTCGTTAGATGCATTTTGTTGATGGTGCTTGTTGACCTGTATAGTTGAATTATATCTTTAAAATACCATATATATATAATGGTAATTAGAGTGTTCATAAGAAATACTTCAATGAGGTATATATGTATGTACTGTGCTGTAGATGTTCAATTCCCGTCAACATAGATATGTGTACGTTTTATCACTGAGGTTAATTAGGACTTATTTTGTTAATTTTTATCTAGGTTTCTATCTCGTATTTGATGCTGTAAAGCAGTGCATATATATACACGAGGCTGAGGTGAATAACTAATGAATGTTATAACATCATAGCATTCCAGGAATATTTTTGTGTGGGAGACTGGTATCTCATGTACAGTGTTAAAAGGCAGGTATTATATAGAGTTTTCAGCATATATATATCCTCAGTATATAATCTCCTGGTATATACTGTCTAGTATCTGTAGAGCCTAGCCTGGAAAATCAAAGTCAGAATATATATACTCCTTTACACACTATTTGTATACGTAAAGCTAGTAGGGGAAATATATATATAGCACTGTAAAGTATAAGGTTAAAAAACGATAACCGGGAAAATGGTGCTACATGTACATTAAAAATGAAATTGAATTATTTTTCGTTAAGGTTGATGTTGATAATCATATGTTTTCACTGTTATATACCAAATTAATGCACAAATTGACATATTTCTATGAATTTAAACAAAATTTACATGAATCTGAATAGACTTCAGTTTATCAGAAAAGAAGTTGTGATCAGGTCTGATATTCTATACACAGGCCTGATGATTTGTCTGTAGGGCTGTAGAAAGTCACCCAGTACTTTCAGCCTTGGCCGTGTCCAGCAGTAAAAATCTTTATAGATCTTCAGCACAGCTTTTGTTCCCCATAATTTATGTTTCAAGTACGGTGGACTTGTCATTTCATTGAAACTCTCCAGTGACCTGTGATGTGGTAAATATTTATAAGGTATGTTAGCTATAATTATCTTCCTTGTTACCGCAACACGAACCCTGTCTCCACAACTTACTGTACGGTGTATTATAATACAAGTGATACAGTTTTGTTGCAAAAAGTTACATGATGAAAATAATGTTTGCAAGGAAAATTCTACAAGGACTGCATATGTAACTATTGATATATACTGGGTATGCTTTATACAAATATATTTTAATTTGAAAATGTTTACATTTTCGGTCAACATGATTTGTAGTACGGGTATATTTACCGCAAATGTTACAGAGTGGTAATGTGATACGGATAGACCCGTATTGTAAATGAAGTGAGCTGATACACCTGACTGAGGGAAAGGTGTAACTTCAACTCCGACCTACCTGTGTGGTGGACCACAGTCAAAGGGTCTGGCATAGTGTTAGGGTGAACTTAATTTATAAGTTCTTTATTTACCGTCACGAAATACAGGTTCAAACAAAACATGCACGCAAAAGCCAGAGGTCCAGCCCTGTTGGCTGTGTTTATATTTTCTGGATGATGCCCAGTTATGTGGGATTAGATTGTTGGTGGTAACATATCACATATGTTACAGATGCTGAGACATGTGGATGTCATTGATTCCATTTATAAGATGAATCAACAATAATGACAAAAGGTTTACTGTACAGCACACTGATAAAGTGAAAGTCAAGCCCAATGCCTGCAGGCGCTGTGAGATTTTATGTCGGGGCTAGCTAAAATGTTCAATAGTTCACTATGAAAGTACATTTTGAGTTCAATAGTGGAATTTTTCAAAATCTGCCTGCAGGGTTGTATTCTCAATAATACACCCTAGCAAAATAACTATACCAATATATATAATCACCCTGACAAAATAACTGTACCAATAATACACCCTAACAAAATAACTGTACCAATGATTGATGTATGTCAATATCACAAAGATCAGTTTAGTTTACATGTAAAATACATCTTTTCTTCAAACTTAAGTTTATGATTCTTCAGATGATCATTATTCAGTATATAATGTACAATAACATTTAGCCGCAGTATCCACCATCGTTGGGATATTGTGAAAAACAGCAGCACCGACAAACAAGAAGGAGTTTTACAGAGATTGTATCAGACCCATAATAATTCCTTCTTTACCATAAATATGATTGCAGTCCATGCCATCTCCCAGAGATTACGTATACATTGTAGACACTAGCTCCATAAGTTTGGTTAGCCCAACTAAATCAGTTGATTTGAAATTGTTTCAGCAGCATTTTTATCCATAATGATTTTTTTACAAGTTAAGGAAAGAGATGATGGGAATTTAATAACTTTATCTGGAAAAAACTTGCTAATATATTCTGATTCTTATTTTGCATCAAGTTTTGTGTGCTTCATACAATGAGCTATAGTGGTATATTCAGATTGGGAACATCTAATACTGTATACATATTGCATATTCTTGTTTATTTGAAACAGGTAAACATTGAATTATGTAGATAACACAAGCAACAGGCAAAATGGTCTTTGATCAACAGGAATAGCTCTCGGCTGATTAGGAGGAGGAATACATGGACAACATTGAGCATGGTGTATAGCATTCAAATTACACAGACAGGAACTGGTTGTCGAAACCATTCCCTATAAATTAGTTCATAAGCTGGACACTGATATATGATAGAACATTATGGTCTTGCCTGGCTTCAGAACCCAATTTATGGAAAGTCATTTTTGATTTATTATAAACAACAGTTATTGTAAAGCGCAGGCTTTGTTTTCACTTCTTTGTGTCTGCCCATGGTGAGGTCATAATGCTCCGTAAATATTGTTCAAGCTAAGCTTGTGTCTATCAAAAACATCAAACGTATGTAGACAACATTTGCAGAAAGATCCGATCCAGAACTGAAGAGAGAAAGAGCAGGGGAAATATGAGATAGAGTTCGGGGGAAAAAAAGAGATGAGCTGTAATATATGTTTTTTGATATACACTGTTTGGCCAGTGTAATAACACTTGGCATCTTTATCGTGGTCTGGTTACCAGGTAATCATAATGAAAAGAATAGCAACACTATTTTACAGCTCTACACTGTCCAGATTCGTACTCCGTAATCTAATCAGTGTCTGAACATGATAATCATCTTCCCAGTGTACACACTGCAGGCCAGGGGGCAACAGGATGAAATTTGTATAAGATATTGCATCTCCCGTATGTAAACACTTTATCCTCTGTCCAGTGTAAAAACTTACAGACAATTTCCCTGTGCAGGACAACGTCACAGGTAAATGATAACAAGTGCCCCCACGAAGTTGTTGGAAAGCAACACTTTTGATGGTACAAAGTAACCTGATTTTCATGATGAATCCTGGATTGTATTTACTTGTGATAACAACATTGATAGAAAGGATGCATGCAAGTCATTCAGGCATTAAAGTTAAATAAATTATTATTTAATTGGAAGTTTTTGTAAAGATTAATATCTAACTTTAGTTGCAGATTAAGAAAGATAATTGAGCGAATGCTTCCAAATGATTAAAAATATATAATATAGTGGCTTAAATTATTTAGGTAATGCATGTATTTTAAAATCAGTTTCAAAACAGATCGAAGGTCAATGTCAGACCTACTGTAAAATGATTACTGGTGGAAAGAAATTAAAGTTAAAAATTATATATATACAATGGAGTCTAGTTGAAAATCCAATTGAATTTATAATAGTTTCCTATTATACAGAATTCAGCTTACGCATTTATATAAAATGAATTCAAGAGTGATGCAAGTATGATACCATGGAGATGTATATGTGGTGGCTGTAATCTACTGTATCATCGGTGTATATATTTTAGTATATAAAGTTGTGAAGCCACGGTGAGAGGTGGTTATAAGAACTGAAGGCCTATCCTGTTACAAGTTTGTGGTGGTGTACAGAGGGCATTGTCTCAGTCAAAATGGTAGTGGAGGAGGCCTGTGATCAGATGAAAGCAGGCCAGACAGCCAGCGCTTACTGATGGGGGGGGGGGGGGAAACAGCTGTCCCAGCTCTTGATGATGGGGGTTAAGGATGCATGTCCTGTCTCAATATTTAATAACAAATCACTCAGAGTGTTAGAATGCTTGTCCATAGAAGGTGAAACCTATTTTCGTTACAGATTAGACAGGTTTAGGGAATGAACAGGTTCTATTCGCATGAAATGTAAATATTTGGATACATTTATTTTCTGAGCTTGATTTCAGTCAACGGATGGGCTACACTTGAAATGTGAATGTCCGTTGAGTCTGAAAATACAGTAAATGTACCTATGTCACATTCAGTAGGTTATACAGTAAAGTTTGTCAGCTTAGACAGGCTACACAGTAAAGCAAATGTCAGTTTAGACAGGCTACACAGTAAAGTATGTCAGTTTAGACAGGCTACATAGTAAATGTCAGCTTAGACAGGCTACAAAGTTAATGTCAGTTTAGACAGGCTACAAAGGAAATGTCAGTTTAGGCAGGCTACCAAGGAAATGTCAGTTTAGACAGGCTACAAAGGAAATGTCAGCTTAGGCAGGCTACCAAGTAAATGTCAGTTTAGACAGGCTACAAAGTAAAAGTTAGTTTAGACAGGCTACAAAGGAAATGTCAGCTTAGGCAGGCTACCAAGAAATGTCAGTTTAGACAGGCTACAAAGTAAATGTCAGTTTAGACAGGCTACAAAGTAAATGTCAGCTTAGGCAGGCTACCAAGTAAATGTCAGATAAGGCAGGCTACCAAGAAATGTCAGTTTAGACAGGCTACAAAGTAAATGTCAGTTTAGACAGGCTACAAAGTAAATGTCAATTTAGACAGGCTACAAAGTAAATGTCCGTGCAGGTACATTGCCTTGTAAAACTATTGGGAAGGGTGAGTGTAGTGCAGGTTAGAGAGCATGTTGATATACAAAACTGGCTGCAAAAGCATCTGTGTAAATGCATATATATAATAACACTCTTTATCAGTTAAAAGTAAAAAGTGGTTGTTTGCCAATAATTTAGACTAAACTATTTGTTTTTCAAACGATTTTTTTTTTCAAGACAAATGTTATAACCACATGATTTATATAACAGGCGTAGGGATAATTTAATTGTAACTGAAAGTAGAAATAGAAAACATCTATGAACGCGAATTAGTGTAATGATACAAGTTCTGTTCCAAAACATCAATTGTTCATGTGTTTACATGATCATTGCAGCACACTCTGGCAAACAGTGGGTGTCAATGCCACGATACAGTTAATTACGTTATTTATAATAGATAAAATAAAACACTTTGGATGTCTTGGCTACAGAAGTGTATTTCTACGTACACCCGTTACATCAAGTTCCTTCCATAAGTGTCAGTAGGAACGTGGCATGAGATAACGAGATTTATAAAATCTATAACGTCTATACTCCGTAGCATGTACAATACTTGTCAATGTATGAATGTCTTTGTATATGTCAGATCATATGATTTTATCATTCAGGATGGAGCTTGGTGATGAATATTATTTCGAAAGGACACAAATCATCATTTTCAAAAATAATCTGTTTGTCCTATATGTTCACACACTCTTTGTGTTGCAAAGTTCAGGAGGTCAATCTGCTGAGCTGGGGAAATTCATATGCAGGATCATTCATTTGGTATTCTAATCTATAACGGGAGACAGTATCGGCACTTCAGTGTTTAAAGTGTATTCATCACCTACTGAACATAAGTTAGTATTTAGATGTTGGGACTTATGTGTCAAATGTAAGTCAACATGTCAATCACAATCGTAAGGAATACATTCTTACCTATATAACGTCAGTACAGGTAAAATACCAGTAGGAGCCATTTAATTAGGTCACTAGTTGGGGAATCAACGGTCTTCACATATTCAATCTTAATTGACATTTAGAAGTTGTGTTTGAATAAATTTGTTGAGTTACATGTAAACATGAAACAGTTGTGTAGAATGCTATGTGCCTGGTTGATGTGGGTGGGCTGTAGTCTGTTTGGTAGATGTTATCAAACAAACTGGAAGTTTTACATTAGTATAAGGGTGTGCGGTGCACCGAAATTATCGGTGCTTCGCGAATCAGAACTTTCGAATCGAATCACCGATAAGGATTTCCGGAAATCGGTTCGGTTCGGTTCCAATTCTTCATACTAAGCATGAGTGTACGCACAATAACTTGGTACAATGTTAAGTCATTGTTGTAGCATGTTTGTATTTTAAATGATGATATTCAGAAGATTGAAAGCGACTGTCAGAATTTCCCGCGAATGACGGAAGTCCGGTAGTAAACAATGCATGCAGCGCACCAAGCGGCGAATATAATTACTACAGGAGGGAATGAGTCCGCACTGTCCTACGATAATACCCGAGTGCGTAGCCGGACTATCGGTATCCTCAGGGCTGATTATCACTATACTGCATAATTGATCATGAATGACGGAAAAAAACAGCAGACTCTAGCTGGATTTCAGTCGTCAGCTAAAGACGACAACTTTCAGTTCATATTATTACATAATGACTGTCTGTGCCCAGTGTGGGTAAGTTACATGATCTCTGTTTCAGTAATATGCGCCATTTTTAAAAACGTAATCAAAACACTGACATTTGAGTTTGAATTACGTTTTCTTGTGCAATTTCAACTTAAAAACGAATCATCTGTAGAAATAAACCGGTGCATGCCTGCATGGCTAAGAATACATCGTTAACTGATTTTTTGGCACATTTATTGAAGTATAAGTATTTTTGCCAAAAATGATCCGATTTGGGTACTGGTCCGATTTGGGTACTGGTCCGATTTGGATACTGCCTCCTTACACAATTTTCATTCTGTTACTAACTAGTTCTTGGTGTTTTTATTCTATGACAAACTGGAAATATTATGAAATATATAAAACCTGTAAAAATGACATTGCTACAATTAGTTAACAATTTTGTGATGATTTTACATACCCATGGGGATTACCAAACAGTGTCTACATCTTCGATGTTAAATCTTTTAAAAAGAAAGCATGGCATTTCAATTAATGACTCGCAGCAATCAATATCAATACGATCTACCCCTAGCAGTGAAAACATTTTAACTTGTTAAAAACTTTAATATGTTACCATGGCTACTTTATAAACTGTTACTTTTGTTTTGTAAGATATACCTTAAATAAAGGTTTTATACTTGATTCTTATGTTTTTATGAGAAAGTGTGTATCAACTGAATCGATTCGAAAAAATCGATTCGAAGGGATCAAAATCGAAATCGAACCGATTCGAAAAAAAATCCTGATTCGTCCCAGCCTTACATTAGTATGTGTATCAGGTATTACATAACAGTCAGATCCCCCCCCCCCCCCCCCCCCCTCTTTTTCT
>NW_018408916.1:2641107-2649997 GCF_002113885.1 Mizuhopecten yessoensis
CAGCCACCACCATTACCCCTCTGTCCCACTAACCAGCCACCACCATTACCCCTCTGTCCCACTAACCAGCCACCACCATTACCCCTCTGTCCCACTAATCAGCAACCACACCACCATTACCCCTATGTCCCACTAATCAGCCACCACCATTACCTCTCTGTCCAACTAATCAGCCACCACCATTACCCCTCTGTCCCACTAACCAGACACCACCATTACCCCTCTGTCCCACCAACCAGCCACCACCATTACCCCTCTGTCACACTAACCAGCCACCACCATTACCCCTCTGTCGCACTAACCAGCCACCACCATTACCCCTCTGTCGCACTAACCAGCCACCACCATTACCCCTCTGTCCAACTAATCAGCCACCACCATTACCCCTCTGTCCAACTAATCAGCCACCACCCTTACCCCTCTGTCCCACTAACCAGCCATCACCATTACCCCTCTGTCCCACTATCCAGCCACCACCATTACCTCTCTGTCCCGCTAATCAGCCACCACCATTACCCCTCTGTCGCACTAACCAGCCACCACCATTACCCCTCTGTCGCACTAACCAGCCACCACCATTACCCCTCTGTCCCACTATCCAGCCACCATTATCATCTGGTACTCCGGAAATATGCACCAAAATATAAAATACTTGTACATACATTTTGTCTTAAAGAAGGGTATAACAAGGGATTTAATGGTGTATATAGACCCTATGTTATTATTACAATTTAATTGTGTAAAATTGTGATCAATTTCATCTAATATACCCTTATTAATATTTCAGGAAAAAACAAAATCTAGTTAGTTCAATATTTTGGTACAAAAGATGGTTATTTTTATGTATAACTCGTTTGAAAAAAGAAGGATACGACTGTGAAGTAACTAAATACATACAAAGCATTTCATTTCCTCATGACTGTAAAATTAAAATCCTGACATTATATTGTTCTGTATACAGTTCACAAATACGAAAAATTAAAAACCCTCCCATTTTATTGTCCTGTACAAACGGTTAACAAAACACAGAAAGATGATCTGTTGTAAAAAAAAAAAATGCTTCCTGTGGTCTGTGTTTGTGTCCTCAAGCCAAACTTTGGGCTGTATTGACAAACTCCTCTTATTTCATAATCGCATGACCTTGGCTGTTTCCAAGGTCATCTAACCTTGACGAGCAGTTTTATGTAACGTAAAGCACTAACTACTCTGGTTGTGTTCGGTGATTATTGGGTCACACGGAGCACTTCCTTCATAGATCAGTTTTTATCAAGCATTACAAAAAAAAAACAGTAATGGGAATTGTGTGTCATTTCCTTTCCCCTGTCCATGGAGCCTTGTACTTGTATTCCTATTGTGTAAACTGAGGGTGACTTAGAGGTCATATCAATGTCTACCTCTTACTTCACGACAAATAAAGCATATCTTCACTGAGATTCAACAGCTTCCTTACACTAATGACAACTTGCATCCCCTTAAAAAAGGATGTTTATGGATAAAAGGGCGTTTAAAATTTTATCACAACATTTGTTAAAAAACGGCATATTCGCAAATTAATTATATCTAATATTTTAGAAATCTTTTCAAATTTCACTCATATCTCAATTTTCCATTTTTATCTGGAACTTTGAGCATATATGTACACGTCCTTCTGTCGAGGTGACTTATAATGCAACCATGATTTTGATGAACAATACTGTGATACATTTTGATTGACACAAGAAACAAGAAATTGAATATATCATAGGCCCTATTGTACCATTTTCTTTATACAGATAAACTCGGGTCCAGTACTGTATATACATGTATGCTCATAGTACCTTATCAAGGTCAGACAATGTTTATTACTACAACCTTTATGCTACTACAAATATATTGTACTGCGTAGAAACCTCTAGTGTAAACTGTCATTATTATACAAAATGTTAAATCAAATTATGCAAATTTATGATTTTTTTAGGATTCACAGAGTTCTTAATATATATATATATATCTTTATACAGACTAGCAAAAAAAAATTGGTCCTGAAAGAATTGATGTGTGAGATTTCACGTGAGGATTATATTTTTCCTGCTTAGCTTGTTGGGTGTGATCTGTATGCAGCAGACCTACACACAATCTCTGAAATTATGTAATAAGTGTTGTGCTAGATTTTATCAGGATAATGCCCTGGTTTTCTGTTTGTGTTTCTCAAAAAATATTAGAAGTTTTCTTATGACAACTGTGAGCCATGTGTTACAGATTACGTGCCTTGTACAGATATACATCATGTACAATTACACGGATTCTGATTCTTTTTAGTATCACCATGCTATTACACTACCCCATGGCCACCGCTTTCTGAACACGATGGGAAAGATACTGGCAATGTTTTATCAGTAGCTTAACTATGCCGAGTATTTGATTTTATCAGATGTTGACATATAGATAAGATAGGTATATAAACTTTGTACATTACACAATAACAATTTGAGTATTGTGTAGGTAGGTTTTGTAGATGCAAAACAACACCTACAGGTGCATTTTATAAACAAACAAAACTGTGATCCAGTATTTGTTGCTTTTGTATTATTTGAAGCAAATAGCTGAGTGGGATAACTTACATCATGTTATAATCAATGTAAATACGTAGTGTATATACGGAAACAATGTAAATATGTACTGTATACAGGGAAATAATGTAAATATGTACTGTATACAGGGAAATAATGTAAATACGTAGTGTATATACGGAAACAATGTAAATACGTACTGTATACAGGAAAATAATGTAAATATGTACTGTATACAGGGAAATAATGTAAATATGTACTGTTTACAGGGAAATAATGTAAATACGTAGTGTATATATGGAAACAATGTAAATACGTACTGTATACAGGGAAATAATGTAAATATGTACTGTATACAGGGAAATAATGTAAATACGTAGTGTATATACGGAAACAATGTAAATACGTACTGTATACAGGGAAATAATGTAAATATGTTCTGAATACAGGGAAATATTGTAAATATGTACTGTATACAAGGAAACAATGTAAATATGTACTGTATACACAGAAACAATGTAAATATGTACTGTATACAGGGAAATATTGTAAATATGTACTGTATACACAGATTTTACCAGCATAGGGCGAAAGGTTCTCATATACAGTAATTAATAAAATTTAATGAATGCTCGTAGCCCGTTTTAATGTGTGTTTCTTTTATTTGTGTATTTATAGGTCAATCTCCAGAGAGGGACGGACAAAATCAAAATGAAAGCAACCCTGTCAACGTACGGATATCCTCCTTACAAAAACAGTTTGATATAGAAAATAAGGTAAGTGGCCTGAGTGATGGTTTAGTTGAGATAAAAATGTTTCATTAGCCAGAGTCCTGGAGAGAAGACTCTGTATGTCAAAAAAAAAGATTATACAAACTGTCCATATATAGGGGTCAAAGTTCTGTCCATTTCCAATTAAAAACCGGGCTATTTTGCCTAATTTTGTTTATTTTTAACATATTTAATAACTTGTATTTCAATGACAATGCAACAGTAATCTTTTTGATTATACTTTTTAAGATAATTGAACTTTTGACATTAAAACAGGACTTTTCTCAAAATACCTGGCAAAATCTCTGTCAATACAATGTGCTATTAATGTACATGCAATGCAATAGCTTAGTGACCTTCATGGAGGGCACTAATATGATTTCTACCACAATACGCTGTGTTATTCAACTCTCAGATCATTGTATAAACATGCAGACAGTTGAATAAGTATGAGTTATACATCACACGTGGTATATGACCTTCCATAGTTTTGATTGGTCGAGAAGATGAACTTTGACCGGACGATTTTTTTCACACGCTTTTGCCGCATGCTGTTTTGTTTACGTCGTCTGCTGTTAACATCCGTCAAATGTTGGTGACCTTTGTGAGGTTATGCGATGGGAAAAAGGGGTTATGAAGGCAGTACCAAAAGAAGATGATGCTTAAAGATTTGATCGCTTGTTTCTGGCAAAATTGCTACATACGCTCGATATCGTTTCGACGTCATACCGTCGTGAAACCCAGAGACGTAATATATCGATATATGTCTCTTCTCGTTAGATAATTTTCAAAAGTTACAGAAAGACACTCGCTAAAGCTTTTGTCTTTTGTAACTTCAGAAAATTAACTAACTCGAGTGAAATAAATACCATATTCAACAACCACTGGTTGTGTAACCTATTAACGTATGGAAGGAGGTTATATTTTTAGAAGTAAGCTTAAGGCTATAACATTGTAAAGGTGAATTGTAATGTTAAAAAAATCTATTTATTTACTTTAAACTTGTCTGCAATTATAATTTTCTGATTAACCGTTGAAAGTCATGCTTTTTGTTTGACGTTTTCCAGGTAAAACAAGGGGCGGAGAACATGATTGGGATGTACAGTGCTGGGACATTTAAGGATAAAAAGATGTTGGCAGAGGCTCAGCAGATGTTAAGTGATGCCAAAACGAAAATGGAGATCATTCGCATGCAGATGTTGAAAGTCACTCAGGATGCTACAACATCAAATGTGGATGGTAAGTTTATTGACTTGGTTGGAGTGTTACTGTGTCAATCAATGGTACTGTAAGTTTATTTCTCACTGAGAAAGGAAATTAAGACTTATAAGAAGTATAAGATGTCGATTTCTAGCCGAAATCGACATACATTTTGTGGACAACTGTACCCATTTTACACCTTTGTGTGCATACCCTTCACTTGTCATTTGTCTGATGAAGGCGACAGTGTACATATCGTACTAGTCATCGAAACTTCACATAGAACATTTTATTGGTTGTGTATAAAGAACTTCTCATAATCCATACTTACCAAACTGAGGAATATGTTTAGAAATAAGCCTTTATCAGAGTTAACCTGCCGTGTAGATTTTTGAATTGTTATAACGATGCTACAAATCATTTTGAATTGTGTTGAAAATGTATTAGATTTATCAAACCATCATTACTGATTTTCTTGAGTGAGTTACCTTGATGTTTTGAGAGAATGATGAAAGTTCCGACATATTTTGTTGGAGAAATTGACTTACATGTATTTGATTAACGGGTATTATGTTGTAATCAGTATTCCCACTGAATTTTAGATTCGGCGGTATATTTGATACATTTTCAGGATTCTGTACCCCGTAGGTACTTAGGTAAGGCAATTGTTGAAAACTTGGGGTACAACCAACTGTTTTGGGGGTGAAAAACTCGCGTTTTGGGGTTTCTGGTAACACTGGTAATATGTTCTGTGACTTGATAAGGATGTCTGTTTGCAGTGACCCAGCAATGTGAGGTGTTATCTCCCCTTGAGTTACGGATAGAGGAGTTAAGACATCACATGAAGATTGAATCGGCTGTGTTGGAGGGTGCCAAAAACGCTCTCCGGCTACTACAAATGTCCAAGTCTCCGGACAGCAAAGCTGTCAAAGAGGTAATAGCACTGACGTACTGACCAAACAAAATGAAACCAAACTGACCACACATCTAAACACTTCTGAGATACAACAAATCTGAACTAGACAAGCAAGACAGATACTTTAATAAGCACCACTGTCATATCAATGAGAAACACAGTTTGAGAAAATTTGATAGTGTATGAAGATATTAAATAGTTCTGACCTAGTTTTAAAACACTAAAATCATGAAAGCATTATTTAATTTTATATAATAGGAACAGATAACATTTTATGTCTACACAAGAATATCAAGTTTTTATTTAACTTCTGTTTAAAAATTCCCATCTTTATATTTCAGGCACAATCTAGTTATACGGAATCCAACCAGAAATATGAACTTTTACGAATCTCATTAGAAAAACGAATTGTCGAGCTTGACCCGACGTCAACCAAACTACAACTGCTGAAAGAGGAGTTAAATGTAGCCACACCAACAATATATCCTCCCAAGGACAAAAAGAATCAAAATTCCTCCCCTTTCTCTAAGTCTGCTGCTATTACAGGAAAGTTAGAAGTCAGGTAAGCTGTCAGTTATCTTAATTTCAAATTTGATTTAATCAGTTTTCTTGCTCATATACATGGATATATTGTTTGTCTTGATTAAACTTTTCTTTAATCAGATCAAAGGATTTTTTTCCAAAACAATTTGTAAATAAAAAAAATCCAACTCTTTTAATATAAATTTCTGCAGAAATTTTTGCACAGAAGGACTTCATTTAAATTCTATAAGCATAAGCATATGATAAGGCAAAAAATAATTATGCTAATAATTGACAGAGAATAAGGAAAGACAACTCTGGGGAGAGATTGGTCCCGCTCTGATTTTAGTCATGACCCATGTTAACAAGGTTAATGCTAGAGATGTTTCCTCAAGATGTGAGTCCTCTCCTCATCAACTTAGATTGCCCCTGTGGATTACATACCTGCCAACTCTCCTGATTTTGGAGCCTAAAATCAAGCATTTTCAACCAGTGAATTTGCTAAACTGTTCCTATATTCTAACATCCAATGATTTCATCTTAAAGAACAGCTCAAAAGATGCCATTTAAAAGTGTTGTCCTTCCCCTAGGGTGTACATGCACACATTTTATTTATGCTTTTAATTCTGAGCACGCATTATCTCCCCCATGGAAATTTCAAAAAGTTGGCCAGTAATGTGATTAGAGTGATGTCCCCTCTAACCTGAGTGATGTCCCTTGTAGGTTGGTGGGCTGTCAGGGCCTAGTGGAGGACATACCTGGCCGTAAAAAGGAGAAGGATAATCTACAATTACTATTGTCAAGTCCAGGGGAGAGCAAGAGTCTACTACGCAGGTCAACAAAAACATACAACGTTAAGGAAGATTTGTCAAGTAAGTTGTCTCATAATGCCACCAGAAAGATGTAAGATGATGAAAATGTATTCCATCTTTTTGCTTGAAACAGATATTGTTGACATTTAGCCGTGAATATAACTCTTGTATATGTTTAGATGAGGTGATGGCTGTGCTCAAACTAGATAATGTCCAGGTGGGCCAGACAGCGTGGAAGTCCTGTAGTCAGCAATGCTGGGACCATCGCACTAGTATAGACTTAGACCGGGTAAGTGAATCCACAGAGCTGGGCTTTATTTCTCTTGAAGATTTTAATTTGATTATACTAATGTGTGAACCTCAGTTTTTATGTAGCTTGAAAAAAAAACAAGTTAAGTTTTCAAGGATTTGTTTAATTGGCAAAACTGTTTCTTGTTGCTGTGATGATATCTTATAGGATCTCCAAGTTATCATCAGGCCATGTGTAGAGCTGATGTTAAATGTTATAAATGACCAGTATATTATGATGACTTATGTAAGCTATACAAGAACTATATGATTGGCTGTGATGATGAGCTTTGCTGGTCTTCCTCTGTTCCAGTCTAGAGAATTAGAAATTGTGATTTACTGGAAGGACTGGCGACAGATGTGTGCGGTCAAGTTTCTACGGCTGGAGGATTTCCTCGACAACCAGCGACATGGCATGGCAATCCACATGGAGCCTCAGGGAATACAATTTGCAGAGGCAAGCAATTTTTTTTTTGAAAGTTCGGCTATCTTGTGAGATTTTCATCATAGCCTTACAGACTTGGCTTGATTTGTAGACCAGCGAAGAAACTGGCTAGACTGAGGCATCACTCGATAGAGATCATTTTCTTTTACCCTGGACAGGTTTATCCACACTTCTACTGGTGTGAGATATCCTTGTCTCACCCTAGGGTTGAGACGGGGGGATTTCCCTATGCATAACAATGGTATGACATCACGTCAACAATCCATCATAGTCATGTCAATCTTGAATTTAGCCTGTAATGTTAACATTACATTATGTTATGATATGCAATGGGTGAACAGGGTTAGAGAAAAAGAAACATTCACCCCCTTGTGGGTGAGATGGGGGAATCTCAACCCTCGGGGAAAAATTGTTAAGTTGCCAAACACTCGGTAAAGCCTCATGTTTGGCAACTTAAGAATCTTCCCCCTCGGCTTGAGATTCTATTTATCGCGGACATATTTGATATGATCATTGAGCTGTCCAGACCATATGACTAAAAATCTCAGTTTAAACCAGCATACAGCACAATAACCACAGCCATATTGTAAAAATATTTAGGGAAATTTTAACTGCATATTCTTCAAGTGTCCTATAAAATAAGAACTTTGTGACAGGTAGATGTCCGATGTTTTAAGTATGGCTCATTATAGCCTTCAAATTTATATAGATCTTAGATGTACAGGTAAATATAGACATTGTAGAATGTAATAAATGCATACCCGGTATGTGAAAATATAATTTGGTATCTCTTCAAAAATGTATAAAAGAGCCTTTCTAATGAGCCTTCATGATAATATCAAATTAAATAATGAGTTCAAATTGATAATTTTTGTCTCCCCGCCACAAAGTAGTGGAAGCAAGACTGAGGTGTTATTTTTCTGGCAGCAACGTCAACATTCAGTTTTTAGCTCACCTGGCACGAAGTGCCAAGTGAGCTTATGCCGTGGTGCGGCGTCCTTCGTCCGTCCGTCGTCCGTCCGGCGTCCGGCGTCAATATTTTACTTTAAACGACTTCTTCTTAATAACCGAAAGGCCTAGGGTGATGATATTTGGCCAGCAGCAAACTGGGATGAAGGGCTACCAAGTTTGTTCAAATAAATGACCTTCATCTATTTTCAAGGTCACAGGGGTCAAATATGTTGAAAACTTTAAACAACTTCTTCTCAATAACCAAGCTGCCCAGGGAGATGATATTTGGTCAGTAGCATGCTAGGGTGAAGGGCTACCAAGTTTGTTCAAATGAATGACCTTCAATTATATTCAAGGTCACAGGGGTCAATTGTCTTAAAAAACCTTTAAATAACTTCTTCTGAATAACCAAAATGCCCTGGGTGATGATATTTGGC
>NW_018408916.1:2651488-2856875 GCF_002113885.1 Mizuhopecten yessoensis
AACTTGTTCTGAATAACCAAAAGGCTCAGGATGTTGATATTTAGTTAGTAGCATATGCTGGGATCAAGGACTACTATGTTTGTTAAAGTGAATGACTTTGACTTATATTCAAGGTCACAGGGGTCAAATTTGTTTAAAATCTTTAAACAACCTCTTATGAATAACCATGGGTCCCAGGATGTTTATACTTTGCAAGTTGCATCCTGAGATGAAAGCCTATATAATGTGTTCAACATAATGACTTTGTTCGACTTTCAATCACAGTGGTGAAATGTTAAAAAAAAAAATGACCGGGTCTTTTGAACGAATTTTAATCATAAATACTGGTATTTTGCCTGTAGCTTTATTTTAGATCACTTTTAAGGTTACAAGCGTGAGTTTTATACCAGGTGAGCGATGCAGGCCCATTGGGCCTCTTGTTGCATTTATGTTATAGTTTCACTGAAAGTAGAAGTGCTAGACCAACCAAACTTGGACCATAGATGCATCTTAGGTAGTACATCTCGGCCCATGCATCAAATGCTGGATGCGGCCTACCTTTCATGGTCTATTACCTTTGTCATCTCCATCAACATTGAGTTTTTGGGTTTAAGTTAGTTTCTCTGAAACTATAAGTGCTAGACCAACCAAACTTGACATGCGCATTGTTGGTCAAAGCAGGGCACAGGCGAGACACATCAATCCGAATTGCTTGTTTAATGTTGTTTTGCTTGATTTTGCAGATAACCTTTTTGAACCCATCATTATCCAGAAAACCTAAACTACAAAGACAGAGAAAGATCTTTCCAAAACACAAAGGTGAGTTTGCTGGTTAATCTAGCATATAGGAAATGTCTACTCTGCCTCCGATCACACTACCATCAATGCTCTTCAAAGGTCTCTCTTTAATATGTCAAATCAAGATAACAAAATACAGGTCTTGGGCAGATAAAGGCTGTAAAAATGTCTTTCAAACATATGGCACACGCTTGTAATACTTTTGACTTACGTGAAATAATCTGTATTTAAATCTGGGTATGCAGAGACAAACTGCATCCTACCTATTTATTGATCAGAAAAAAGACGTGCAGAAATGTTTTCAAAACAATTAACCGTTTCAACACTGTAAACCATAATGGACTCATCCATATCAATGCATGGTAGAGTCTACTAAAGTTACATAGGGGTGAAAGGGTTAATACTAGGAGGGATCTCCCTGGCTCTTTGGTAAGCCCTGTGTTTGGTACAATTTCCTGTAATACTGACTCTTTTTTTTTCTGCAACATTACCGGGAGTTATTTAAGAAAGTCCTTACTACCTAAAAAGTCCTGCAACCAATAATTGTGTTGGTATAAACACAGAACAAATAACATCCTATTTTCACTTTTCAAGGACTGGATGCAGTTAAACAAGAGGTTGGACTCTTATTTATGAACAAAATATATAGGTACTACAGAGATATACAGTGCCGTCATAATGGTGTGCAATTTTCAGAATGAATTACTCATTTTTCAAGTCATTACATAACTGAAGTATATATTTACATTGAGTGTGGAATATTTTGTTGAGCTCATTTGAATATGACATTATAATTTGGAAATTCAATTTTTTTTCCAGATAATAATATGATGAGCAAGTATATCCATGTTATCTTGTATATTTTTCTGATGTATAGTAATGTACTTATATCTTTGAGTCTACAGAAAACTTAACCCATTTTTTTCCCCGCCTTTTTAGGCTACACTCTCACTAACGATTTTCTCCATTGTCATACTCTTACAGTTACCGGAAATTTATTAATTCACGAATTAATGTTAATGAAATAATTTTAATCGGCAACTATTATGATGTACAGAAAAATGTAGTGAAACACGACTAGCAGGATGATTTAATTTCTCACAGATAATATCATATGCGAGTACTGGAAATCACTGAAATTTGGAGGCATAGAACTTACATTGAAATGTAGTTGGAAATATTTTTGTTGCAAAAATAATTCAATAACCTTTAGATACCATATCAATTTAACATTACCAAATTCAAAACTTCAATATTCAAGTGATTTACAGTATTCTAATGTTATGTAAAATGGCGAATAAAAAGAGAAATGGTCAAATATTTGTTTATTTTACAAACTAAGAATTGTACGAGTACAGAAAATTAAGGTAACAGAGGCAATATGTGATAAATGTCGCAGGATTTGTTTGTCATCGTTATAAAAACCTGAATTTATCTTAACATGATCCCAAATTATTCCTGTAATCAGAATTCAGTCCTTCCTGGAATTTCATTAGCATTACAAGTAATGATCATACGTTTGAATTAAACAGATTACTACCTTAATCAGATTTCTACTTTGCTTGTCAGTCCTTACTGCTGCGGCACGAATCGTAGCCAAAGACAAACGCCCTGGCCGATCTGTAGACAGATGTCGTGTATATCCTAGAGAAACCTGATGTATTATCTACAGTAGTAAATCTACAGAATCAAAAACTGGACAAATAAATGTAGACTCGCTGTGAAATGCTTGCCTGAATGCTAATGCAATGACCTGTCATTCGACTCATAATGACGCCTCAAACCTATTTGTAAGAATACAGCATTTCCAGTTCTACCAGGAGCTGCGCTAACCAACCAAAATTGGATGTGATTGTTGATTTTTTTTTCTCCATCTGGTTAAGAAGCTCTTTTCCTGGTGTTGAGGGTGGAAGGGTTAAGGTGTTTCTATTATAATCCTTCTACTGATGGTAGCAAAGTTTTATCTCCTAGGGTAGAATCATATTACCTGGTTGTATACAACAGTTACTGCAAGCTCTGGTTATGTGTGTTGGTCTACAGACAGAGGGTCTTGGTAATCTGGTGTCTCCATACATATAGGTCGAGTGTAGATGATCTACGAGAACACAATCATTAACATATTGTGAAACTTTGACTAATGAGATTGGTTTTACTTTTAGTGTTTAATTCATTAATTTCTTTGATGGAACAACTTACTGAATTTATGTTGATGTGTCTGAAATGAATTTGATCAAGTCTGACGAAAAATTTCATTAAAATGGCATACTATATGTTTAAAAGTTACTGTGTAGCAATAAAGGTTATTTTTCTTCGAAAGTTGATTAGTCAGCCTTCACAGTGCTTGTCATTAGGTCCAATACTCCTCACTCATTACGCTGGTATACAGAACAAGACCATTTAACCAGTATAATAAACAATATAATAAACAATATCACAAGGTGTATAATCCAGGTTTACCCGCATAATACAATTAATGTTAAATTCATTATAAAAAATCATGTCTTTTGTCTAACTTCATAATGATGCCAGTCTTTTAATATTTATGAGGTAATGTGTTTGTCATCATCAGACATGAATTAAACAAATAATTTTCATTGAAATTTCAGGGAAGAATTTCCCACGACCGGGTCAGATGAATATCAACGTAGCCACGTGGGGACGATTAATGAAGAGAGCTTTACCCATTCCAACCCAGTGTTCAGATAACTCCAATGTCCTCAGTCCTCCGGGGCCCATCGCCTCTCCAGGTAGGTCATGGCACAGCCAGGTTAATTCTTGGACCTTTCAGTTCTCCAGGTAGGTAACGACATAGCCAGGTGAACTCTCAGATCTATCAGTTCTCCAGGTAGGTAATGGCACAGCCAGGTGAATTCTCAGATCTATCAGTTCTCCAGGTAGGTAATGACATAGCCAGATGAATTCTCAGATCTATCAGTTCTCCAGGTAGGTAATGGCGTAGCCAGGTGAACTCAAGGGCCTTTCACGGCTACAGGTAGATAAAGATTATGGTCAGGGAAAGCAAATTTAAACATTATGTTTTAAAATATGAAGTCATTATTATATTCAGAAATTTTGTTGTACTTTCCAGGTATAGTTTCCTCAGACCGAGGGCCACCTATTCATCAGATAAACTTTGAGCCATTGTCCCCTGAGGACCGACCCCTAAGACTACCAGAGAAATCTCCTTCCCCAGTGTCCCCGACCAGGGACATCCCCACCCCACAATATGCAACACCCCCACAGCAGCAACAGAAAGATATCCAGGTAAGGCCTGTTTACGGGATTGTCAGCAAGGATATCAAATGTCTTAACAGAAAATATACTGCATACCAGGATTTTTTTACCTTTTCAGAGGGCGAATAATATATCATTACAGCAAGCATTTGTAAACATCATAATATACATAGAAATTAAATGTGAAAGGCAAATTTGATATTGGGTAAACATGGATTTTACGGTCGAAGGGCGAAAATGTTCCAGGATATTTATAGTATATGATTCTGGTTTCATTTGTTTGATTAAGCTACCTGTAGCATTGTTTTGTTGGAATTTAGGTATGTAATTGTGAGTATTATAAAATGATTATGTTACATGAATGGGAGGAAAAGGACCTATTCTACATACATCTGATCTATCATTGCTGTTGAACATATGTGTATTATTCATCGAAGTATGTGTCATGGAAGATTCTTGTTGATTTAGGATCTAATAGTGCAGCAGTATTAAGTAGTATTACAGATACTTTACAGTTCTGTAACCTCATATAACAACACTGACATTCAGATTGCACTCCTAATAGATGAGCAATTTCTGTTGAGACCATTACCCTGGTGTGGTGATCAAATGTCCATGACTTGTGATGTAACAATCATAATTTTGGAGATCTCTAGATTGGCTGGACAATACTATGTGTGTGTGTGTGTGTTTCAAATGATCCACAAACTTACTTAAAAGTAAAAATTTACAGTCTGTGAAGAGGTATGATCTGATTATCATGTAACAGATTACAGACAGATCATCCTAACATGCGTTATTTCATTTGTTTGAAAACTCTGAACACAGGGCTTTCAGTTGACCCGTAACATTTAGCAATTTCAGAAGTCATACAACATTTTGCTTAATTTTGGAGAGTCAAAACTCATGTTCAGGTGTCAAAAACTTGCTCTAAAGGGTCTATTGAAATCCCTGTAACAGCATGAAGTTTAACGCACAGGGGCTCGGGTTCTGGAATATAATATAATGTTATTTGTTTCCGTACCACTTTTTTGATGGAAACTATTTGCCAAATGGTTTCTTTACAATAAATAACAATTACTCCACCCCTTTCGTCAATTCCAGGAACAGATTTAACATCATAACCAGATGATTTATTAGTATAAGGGGGTGTGATGCGTAAACAAATAATTTTACATATATTCCAGAACCCGAGCACCTGTGCTTTAATGCTCAAATATATCACTTAAACATGAATAGATTTCTCTAAAAATCTTCTTAAATCTTAAACTTTGTTTTTCAGGAGGCTTTATCATCGTTTAATTTCCTTCCCGAAGATAACCCAGCCAATGTGATAAACCTGGATGGGGATGCGTCGGAGTCCAGTCAGCCCCAGAGGGTGCCCTCCTATCGTAGCTCACAGCCGCCCCCTCCCCTCCCAGACGCCCCTCCACCTCAAGTACTGCAGGAAACGCCCAAGAAACCTTCTGTTAAAAAAATGGCCCCTGTGCCAGAGCCCGAGTAAGTGTTCATTTGACTGTGTACAGTAGACCTGGCTTATCCTGACAAGTCGGGTTTATTGAAATATGTCTTGAACAATACTGTATTGGATTAATAGAATTGTCACTCAAAAGTAAATCATTTTCTTAATAAGCATCTGGAAGTGTACTTTTCAGATGATCAAATGCTATTTAAAGAGGTTCCGCTATAAACTTCATATAAAATATTACTGGCCGGCCATATTGTCACTGCACCAACTAGTTTGTCTGTACTGTTTAAATAACGTGAAATTTTAAACTACAAAGGAGGCTGCATAGGTTGCTATGATGTAGCATGGTAAAATAGAGAATTTAGTTAAAACCTGAAATTCCAATTGAACCAGGACTGGATGGGAGTTATATACTGGGAAAAGTTAATATGTTGTTATGATGTGGACATGAGGCTCTGCAGAGTGACATTTTACTGGAGTCATTGGAATAAAATCAACCGTAGCATATCACGAAAATGTCTTGTTTTATCTTCGCAGCTTCTCCAACCAGTATTGTAGATTTGATGACTTCCGGCCGATAAGTGTCCTTGGCAGAGGTCATTTTGGAAAGGTACGATAAAATCTGCTCTTTCAGTGAGGACAGTTACTCACAGAAACTTCATATATATATTTATTATGGCCATAATGTGTATCCCATAGTGCTCATATTTCTGTACCAAAAAGGACAAGGTCAAAGTTTCAAATCATTGTAAAGCTCGACCGGACTTTATCTCCTAAATGGCTGAATGTTTCTGTAAGAAGGAAACTGTTGTGTAACAAGGTTGTATATTTTTAAAGTCAAGGGTCAAAGTTCAGATCATAGTTCTGTTTCTAAAGGGTCAAAGTTCAGATCATAGTTCTGTTTCTAAAGGGTCAAAGTTCAGATCATAGTTCTGTTTCTCAGCCCTCTGATTTGGCTCACTTTCACATTTCCTTAAGTAAATAGTAGAAGTGGCTGGTATGTATATCTGACAGGTTTAAATGGAAAAGTTTCAGTAAACTGTACTACACAATGTCTATGTCTATGTTTCCTTTTACAGGTGATATTAGCTGAATATAAACATTCAAATGAGTACTTTGCTCTGAAAGCTTTAAAGAAAGGTGAAATCATGGCACGGGACGAAGTGGAAAGTTTGATGTCGGAGAAACGTATTTTTGAGGTCATCAATGCCATGAGGCATCCTTTGCTGGTTAATTTATTTGCGTGCTTTCAAACTGAGGTAAGTTGTTTAGAACATATAGTTTTAAACATGTATGTCTGATAAAAACCAGAAGAATAGAAGTTTTCATTCATATATATATATATATAGTTGATGATGATTATATAAATGAATGCCATCTGTTTTATAAAGATCAAATTTAAAATGTAAAAAGTATTCTGCAGGCATATAATTATACTGTCTTAGTGTTGTTTAACTCCGGCATTATATCATGCAGAGACCATGGTTCCTCAACAGAAAAACATCATGGATTTAGTACATCATTTATAACTGCCAAAGATTACTGACAGCAGCCATGTTTTTGATCAGTAAAGAGCATCTGTAAGATGTGTCTAAGTGGTAAAAGATAGAAATATGCATAGGAACTCGAGTTACTGAGGGTTATGAACCAGGGCCATTTTCATTTATCGTAGTCCAAACGGTTGAACCAGGTGGACCAGAGTTGTTGTTTAAGAAATAAGGTTGGACCCAGTAATCTGATGCTACTCTCAGGCGAGCCTTGACAATGCCTTGCAAGGCCTGCATAGACATTTGCAGGTCCGCCAGGATTTATACCCGAAAATGTTACATTTTAGCAAAACTGTTCAGCTCAAAAGAAATCTTTCGGGATGAGTTTGATGGTCTCATCTGAAATACAAATGAAAATCCAAATTTAAGATCCTTTTGTCACAGGATCAATAATGTATAACAAAAATATTGTTCTGACCATTATCAGATCTTGCGTGTCATTAATGTGTCCTTCACTGAACATCGCCCATAACACATCTATACAACAAGGAGTAACTAGAGTAGAAACACACTATGATGTTACACACCTATGATTTACAGGACCATGTGATATTTGTGATGGAGTATGCGTGTGGTGGAGATCTCATGATGCATATCCACAGTGACGTTTTCACCGAGCCCCGTACTGTCTTCTACGCTGGTTGTGTCGTCCTAGGTCTGCAATACTTACATGAGCATAATATAGTGTACAGGTAAGTGGTTCAAGCAAAAACATATCTATATGGCTTTATATTTCATGGGAAGTTGCCTATTAAGTGATCTGGGAAAATAGTCTACTGTTGTATAATGGTCCTTTTGGTAAGGGTACCATCCAATAGAAGACTTATAAAACTGATCTCAGGAGAACAGGTCTTTATAGGTTTAATACATCACCATGTGTTAGAAGATTTAAAATGAAATATGAATATACATTTATTGAAGAAAATCTGATATATTATCAGCAACAAGTGATTAACAATTTCACAATAATATTAGTTGATGGTTATTTTGTAATACAGCATATTTTTTGTATAGTTTCACACCTTTGCTATCCCTTGATTAAAATCCTAGTGTCATCAGTTGGAAATTTATTAGACTTATTTGAAAACTAAAACAACTTTACTGAAAAAACCTTTTAAAAAGTTGAATCCCAAGAGATTTAGAAAATCAAAGGAAGTTGTTTGTTAGCGGCTGTGCATTTGATTGCTACAGTGACTTTGTACTGGTATTGAAGACTAGCAAAAAGTCCCTGTAGCCATTGAATCAAGAACCTAAATGAAAAAAAGCAGTGCATATGTCTTGTACATCAAATTTTCAACTTAAGTTTCTCTTTTTTGCCAAATTTTCCTATTTCAGCTTTACCACTCTCTGAACCATAGGATATCATTCCAGCATAACTGTCCACTGAGCCAAATAGTCCTATTTCAACATGTTAAATGTTGTGACAATTTCCAGACTTCTGTTAGAATGACTTTAGCTTACAAACTCCAATCCTTACCTTACACATTGATCCACCAAAATTTGAAATACCAATAAAACCAAATTATATTATCCACCACTATTTATCAAAACCATAAAAAAACAAGCCTTAAAACAATGGGTTTTTTGTATTTCAGGGAGTCATAGCTAGACTTTAAACAATGTGTTTTTGTATTTCAGGGACTTAAAGCTAGATAACTTACTGTTGGACCAGGATGGCTACCTGAAAATTGCCGACTTTGGCTTGTGTAAGGAGGGTATGGCGTACGGGGACAGGACAAGTACATTTTGTGGTACACCCGAGTTCCTCGCCCCAGAAGTGCTCACCGAAACCTCCTACACACGCTCTGTCGACTGGTGGGGGCTAGGTGTCCTCATATTCGAAATGCTGGTCGGGGAGGTAAGTTCTTTTGGTTGTTTAAACCAGGACCTTTAGTGGAAGGCCTGATTATTAAGACAACAAGTTGAATATTTCATGTTGGGCATTTTCAATATTCTGAATTAACATGAAGAGTCTAAAACTATTACCTGAAGAAAACAGATGTAACATAAAGGTTATTAATTAATTTAATACTGAATTTTAGGGGGAAATGTTTCCGAAAATGAGCAAATGAATTTTAAAAACTTTGCTTGATTGTAATGCTGTATTTTTAATTTATTCAATCCTGAAAAGATAATTGTTCAAACGGGATCAAGTAGAACTGATCTTAATGAAAGCAAAACACACCCTTGATGCAGTCTTACTGTAGAACTTTAACCTATTGAAGTTCAGCTTTTTTTAACTATGGTGCATGTCTCTGTATGGCATTGGGCTAGGATAAAATGTAAGAGGTTATAAAATCGACACTTTTATCAGGTATTCACCATACCAAGGTAATACGTCATCTCAAATTGATGTTAGTATCAATAATAGTATTCAGGAGACCGCCTAACGTTTTGTCACACTGACAAATGACATTATTTTTCATTTTTTTCTGCTTGCACAGTCACCATTCCCGGGAGACGATGAAGAGGAGGTTTTTGACAGCATTGTCAATGAGGAGGTCCGCTACCCAAGGTTCTTGTCAACAGAGGCCATCGCAATAATGAGGAGGGTAGGTTTTCGATTTCCTGTGACAGGGAGAGCGTTTTCACAGATATCTGCTTACCAGGTATACGGTGTAGAGAAAACATTTATATATGTTGTGTAGTGTATAGCATTGACTATTTAAAGTGAATTCTAGAGATGCATCATATTTCATAATTTGGATCAAGGAAAATGTGTGTTAAAGTATAGGACATAATAACAAATATCAGTGAAATGCTATATTTATAAGCCAAATGTGACTTCAGTTTGTGAACGTGCATAATTTCTGTTAATGTATTCTAGATAATTCATTGAAATTATTGTAGTTACTGCGGAGGAACCCAGATAGGAGATTAGGATCTAGTGAACGAGATGCAGAGGATGTCAAGAAACAGGCTTTCTTCAGGGTACGTATATCACATCTCTTGTAAATCAAAAATTTTCGCAATCAATTTATTTTCACTTTTATCAAATGAAATAAGAAATGAAAATTTACTATCATGGATGTATCCTGAAGTAAAATTTTGGGGAAAATGCATTATAAAAAAAAAAAGGAATTGAAGCTGCAAATATGAAACACAAACTGCTATTTTCTTCTTGACAGAACTTGGTATGGGACGACTTGCTGATGAAGAAAGTCAAGGCCCCTTTTTCCCCTACAGTAGTAAGTATAGTACAGGATTTCTCCCTCAAATCATTCATAACTGTCACTTGGCTTATACAAGGACTACAAACTCATTCATATTTACGTCCTGCAAGCTGTATAGGTGCGACTGGCTATATTTGTATTTGTATATATGCAAGATGTCTTTGTCCCCGTGTGTGAGAATTGGACGTGAGCCACATATAGCACAGAGATCTATACCCTCCACAGCGTCCCATTATTAATAGCATCAACTGACACCTTACATTCATCTTCAGCAGTTAGTCAAACCACTAGACCTCCTTCTCTCAAAAGATTTATACCAAATTCTAGAACAACAGTTTAATGAATGAAGACGTATAGTCTAGTTGTTGTGAAATTTATCCTCAAGCTGTTGGATTTCGATATATTTCATTGTCGTTTATTGTGGTCATAATCATGGTTGTACATCTATACAGTACTATAATATCCTGATTTGTCTATTGTGGAGCTATGTCTTGTTTCTAATATTTTTTGGACACAATTTAACGTTATCAGTACCCTGTACATGAAGAGTTAAAAATACCATCAGAATAGAAATCATTTTGTTTTGGAATCCCGCTTCCTCTGTTTTGGTTTCTGTGCTGCAGTTGTCTCCCGTGCGTTTATTTGTCAGAGCATGCTGTCTTATATTCAATGTTGAAAGAAATTATTGCATTCTTTAAAAACACATTGTCATCATTGACAAAATAGGATGGTTGAAAGTTTCTGAATAAATGGAAGATGGGCATGCCACCTGGGGGTATACTTGACCTTGGAATAGATGTTTAATTTGTTAATTTTTAGTCGCTCAACTCAAGGCCTGTAAGCCTGGACCTAAAACACAAAGTACAACCAGACAGCGTTGTAAGTTCATCCGCATGGCGTGTCGAGTTTGTGGATATCCAAAACGTATTTGAGTTGTCTCCCTTGCAGTGTTTGTGTTTATCCCAATAACGTAAGCTGAGCGCTGTAGAACATCTAATATCCTTGTAATTTCCCCATGCACCATTTGAAAGGGTATACCTTTTGTGATGTTTAGCGAGGTCAAGGCCTAACTTGTGAATGGGTAGAATGATTCCGGCCTAGTTCAGATTCTGTTGTTAAGATTCGCATGGCATTGTGTATTGCAGATTTTTGCTCATGTATTAGAATATTTCTTGTTTTAGATGTAAGTTTATATTTGGGTATTTTGGAATGCAAGATTCCATGACCCTCCTCACTTATGCTGAGGAAATACTCCTCTGCAACTGTTTCATGAGATTGATTTTAGTGCAGAAACGTTTTCAGTGAAATCGTTAAGAATGCTTCCGATTTTATTTGAATAACAGCAATCATCAGTAACTTAATGCACCTCCTGTTCTGTAAGGAAATATTAGAACAGTAATTCCCTTAACAGTTCCTGTTATATAACTGGTAGATAAACATTGACTGTTGGTCCCACTTTTGTCACTGACTGGCTTTTGGTTATAACTCCATGAATACTCATTGTTACTCAACAAGATATACTCTCATTTCACTACTCCTGTCAAGTCATTCCAGGAAAACTTAAGAAAGTGTGATTTATATTTGATTTGAAACTTGTCCAATACGTATGACTACTTTAAAAAGTTGTCCATACACTGGTACATTAACTTTGTTGATGTTGATTAAGCACAGGGGTTTGTTTCTAAATGCGTTTCTATCAGATTTATCTGTTTTCCTGTGATAACTCAGATGACTGGTGTACATACATGAAGTTTAACTTGTGAAACTCGGTTGAATATTCATCCAGTAATATAACGATAAGCCAGTCCGCTTGACGTGTGTAACAGTAGGATGTTTGAGTCTAGTTGTCCCGAGTACCAGTCGTGATTAACACGTCGACATAGAAGTAAGGCAGCATGGTAGAATGTACTACTACCTCTCATGTAGACTTGGTTTATATCTAACAACGTGAGGACTCGTCATATCAAAATAGCTTTGCATACTTTTTCTCTATCGCTACTATTCAGTAAAATTTGTTCATTGATACAAAAAATCAACAGATCGTGTTTGTTATAGCTCTGTCGTATGATACACATGTTATCTCTGCCAACATTGTAATTATATTGGAAACAATCAGTTTGGTGTGTCCGTTACCTATTCTGGTATATAATGATCAGCCAATGATATATACAACTCCTAGGAAGTCATTGGTGACTTTGTTTAATATGTGAAAATAATTTCATGTGTAAAATATTATTGGTTACACATGGTAAGCATGATGATTGTTAATCAGTTTTGTTGGCTGAGCAGACGACCCGTACACCGTTTTAAATATTTTACATACAATGAAATTATTTTTCCTTCCATTTCAGAAACATTCAGAGGATGTAAGTAACTTTGATGATGAGTTCACTCAAGAGAAGGCCATTCTGACTCCAGCCAAGGAGCGATGCCCACTGAAGCACGAGGATCAGTTATTATTCGCAGACTTTAACTACATCGCAGACTGGTGCTGACACCTGTTCACCACAGCTCGGCTGGTGACAATAGTCCGTGGTTTAGTCTCGGTTTATGGGCTGGCCACACACATGCTGTCCACACTGAGTTTGCACATCGCTGGGCTTTAGAACACAATGCAGTCTATGCTGCCGTGAATCAGGCAGTGTAGCTGCTTTATCAGTGCACTGCTTGTCTGTACAAGTAAACACATATAGTTCTGTGATACAGACTCCTCGGCGTCGTCGTGTGTCTGTTTGGGTACAGCTAGGTAGTGCCTTACTTACTACCCGACCGGTGAACTGCTGTCAATGTGTCCCCCGCTACGTGCCCCGGCAGCACTGTCATCAACCAGCCCTATCGCGCTTACACTGGTGTAGTCGAGACTCGACGAGGACAATACGTGAATGCTTATATTGAAAATGTGGAGTACGCTGCACCCGTGACTCAGTGTTGTGTCTAACTGGGGACAAAGACTGTATCAGGAACTGATGGGCTGATCTGCATTCCTACAACAAACAATTATTGTGGTATTGAGGGTGGACTTTGGAGCCTTACAATATATATTATCCCTTTTGGTGTAGTTAAGTCCTTGTGGATGTAAAACACCGCTAACATATCCCGAGTGGAGTGGACAAAGACGACTAATCGTACGTGGAACTTGGCATTGCTAAGCAACTTGCTTCCGTTTGTTAACCACCAGTTCGCTGGGATTAATAATAGGGTCAAAATTTTAGTGATATGATGTATTAAGACTGAATGATTGGGTTTACAAAAAGTGACGATGATGATGTAGGACAAAATATACGTTATTATTGAACATTGTGTCCCTACAGGTGTAAAACTAACTGGTTCTTTGTCAATAGGTAAACATAAACATACCTATCCACGGCTTTAGCAGAATTAACACATTTTAAATCATTCAGATCTCCCTAGCTTTGTTAAATGGTATACTTGGGGATATTTGAATTCCGTTGTTGTGAGTTATTGGGTTTGTTCAATTTCGTTGCATTGAAATTTAACTATTGGCTTATATTTCATTTTTACTAATAACAAAAGATAAATTTACAAACATCTGAAATTAACTCTATTATATTTTCACTTGAAAACAAAGAAGTATGGAGGTTTATATCTGTAAGAAAACCTGCGATCATTGTGTGACGGATCGGTGACTGCTGCGTTATTATGTATCGTGCTGTTATTATCAGGCTTCTAGGAAGTCTGCGATTTCGGGCAATAAATGTGCTGCAAATTGGAGAGTGTCTTTCCTGTACTTTTGTGTGTGCGGATTTAACAAGATGGTTACGCTGTCGTCGGCGGTTGTGTACGTGTGTGTTAAGATGTAAGGTGTATGCGTCGGTATAGGAATGTCGCATAATGGCACTGCTTGGACATTACTTGACGTAAGTCTATGTAGTGTTGGCGTGAGTACATTGAGTGAACATTCGTTGTACACATTATATGTCCAAATTAATTTGAAAAGTTTTGAGTATGTCGTGCATGGTACAAATTGTATATGTACAAATAGATTTTTATTGCAAATTCTGTTGTGAACATTTGACCTCAACAATGAAGAATGATTAAACATGATCAGAATTTTCTGTCTGTGGTTGAAGTACTTTGCTGGAATGCTATAATGGTATATATCCAAACATTGTTTATTTGTAAGGAAGACAAAAGGCTGACTTGTACTTGATGTGTCCAGTCCACTGTTCCTATCAGGTCAAAACGTAGGATGTTTGCTTGTGAACAACTATACATGGTTTGATAACATTATACATCTCAAAAGATATTGTACCTGTTTTGGTATTGGTATTGGTATAGACTTGGTACTCGTGTGAAACAATTAAAGTAAAAACCTTGTTATACTGTCACCATTTGTCCAGAGAAAATTTGGCGTTATATAGGGATTTGGCGGTAAATAGAGGGAAATGTATAAAATAATTCTTTGTAAGAAAACCAGAAAAAAGGACATCAAAATATGTTGGTGGTACCCGAGATGGAAAATGGAACAATGGACATTATAACGAGTTTTTACAACAATTCTAGCTTTCGGCCATTGAGGAAGTAAGCCATGTTTTTTGTTACCGTATACTCAGGCTGTTATAATTTGTAATGATACATTTATGATATGTATTGATAACCTAGTGTGACAATCACAAGGAAGAATTGATTATGATGTCACAAACGTACAACATTGGCCAGACTGGTGGGGTTTTATATCCTCCCAGTGTTAATCTAAACAATATGTACAACATTGGCCAGACTGGTGGGGTTTTATATCCTCCCAGTGTTAATCTAAACAATATGTACAACATTGGCCAGGCTGGTGGGGTTTTATATCCTCCCAGTGTTAATCTAAACAATATGTACAACATTGGCCAGACTGGTGGGGTTTTCTATCTTCCCAGTGTAAATCTAAACAATATGTACAACATTGGCCAGACTGGTGGGGTTTTATGTCCTCCCAGTGTTAATCTAAACAATATGTGCAATTTTACATAATTTGCAATAAAAAGATGCTTAACTTTCTTGCTGTAGCTTTTTTTCATAGCAATCTTATGAAAGAGGAAAGATATTGAGGTATTTGTTTTTAAAACCATACTGAGAAAAATACTTAGCCCAATTTGTCAAAATATTCACTGTTCAAAAATCAAATGTTGAAAAAATATGATCAATTGAGTTATCTTTATGTGTAAATAATCTGTCGTTCATATTATTGGATCTACTTTAAATGTAACTGATTCAATACTTTATAACTGATTGAGTATAACAGCATGTCAAACTTAGGGAGACTGCCAGTGTTATTGCTAGTGTCTAGTAGGCCCTAATAGATCAACTATAGCAATAAGGCCAGGAGGGTCCACTCTAAACGGCATTGTAGATAGGGTTACAATGAAAACATGGTGTTTGAAATGTATTTCAGCATGATCAGTATAAGTTAACTGTTTTACTGGATAGAAATAAAAGCTTGATCGTGAACCGATTCATTACCTTGGAGGGTGAAAGATGCTGTCCGTTCAAATGTACAGAATTAAGGAGACAGACAATTGATCAACATGCTCTCGGAGGAATGGACGCCTGCTATATAATCTGTGATGAAACATATCTTCAGTTTTCCTGTAACATTCTCAGGACCTGTTTTTTTTGATTGTGTGAAGAAACTTTGTGATTAGTTGTAGCGTTGACAAATAGGACAGTGTTACTGTCAGATGTAAACTGTACGGTTGTTCTCGACACATTCAGGAATCACAAAAATACCATAAATTAGTATGCTGGTAAAAATGTGCACATAACTATGCATCTTATATCAAGTTAAATTAGCTGTGTATGCAATAAGTTTTTCAAATCATTTTGAAGGTAGTGCCATTTTTCAAAGTAAACTTGATTTTTCTTTTAGAAAGAAAATATGTAGCATGCATAATGTATTTGTAAAGTGCTGTTAATTTATTTTTTTGTACAATATTTTAAGCTGGTCCATCCAAAAAAGGTATTAGCTATAGACTGCTTCGTGCCCTTAGCAGGGTTCTTAATGCATTGTGATGGGAGATAACTCTGGTCGTGCAAGGGGATACATGTTATAGTCCATTCTTAACTCATTCACCCCTGAAAGTTCATAATAAACATTTCCAACCTTTGAATTGGAAGAGTTCAAATGTGTCTTCAGGGGTGAATGAGTTAATAATAATAATAAAAAAAATTCATCTGAAATTACAATTTTGCTATTTATTTTTTTATAGAATTATACAGCAATAATAACTAATATTATCCTGTAAGTTTCACATTTCATTGTATTTTAAAAGAAAGAGTAATTTGATATTAGTTCTGTTATTTTTTTATATCCTATTCTCATGCAATTACAAAACTTTGCTTGCATGTCCATCTATACCCATATGTAAAACGCACAAACAACTGGGTACAGTATTTGTGTAGTCAATAATCGTGGTCAGATGAGATATTCAAAATGACTTGCTGTCCACCTGTCCATAAGAAGCTACCTACCTTTGTACTATAACTAATACCCAGCAGTCTGTGAGAGAAGTTACTTTATATTACTACACATCGTGTCCAGCTGTCGGTCAGTAGTTAGGTATTGCAGGACTGTAAATGACTTGCTCACCATCTGTCCATACACACACCAAGATGTGCCAGATCTCATAGTTGTCCGTATTGTATGTATTTTTTGCAATAATTTTAAATGATTAATTGCTGAAATTAACAACTGAGGTTTGAATTTCTTGCCACGTTCCTGTCTCAGCACTTGTTTCCTTGCCCAAATCCGTTTTCTTTAGGTAGTACTGCAGTACTTGTACATTTATCATTTCCTATAGCGAGAACATTTGTGATTTGTGTGGATATGCTGTCAAATTGAGGAATGATGAGGATGTATTCATGAAGTGGTTGTTTTGCTTTTAGGTCGTAAATCAAGGTTGAATGATATTGAGCATGTTGCAGTGCGCTTTGTTGAATGTTTACGTTTTCCTTCCCAGCTATATGAGATTAAGTGAGAGAGTAAGTGATGAGCTTTGACACTTGACCACAAATACATGCACAGCTATGTACACGATGGACAATTAAAAGCTGACGAATGTTTTAGACATAGGTGGCTATAAACTATGTACATTGTTGACCCCCTACACTGTTGTTCTGGGAGTTTGCGCGGGAGTGTGTGTGAAGTATACAAGGCAGTGATTTATGAATTGTATAAAAAAAAAAGTCCGTGAAATTAATCCTAGATTGATTATAGTTACCTGCCAATCATTGAAGTAGTGGTGCTGAGATGTGATGGCAAGAAATTAAGTAACTTGTGGCATACCCTGCAGTGATCTGTATAACGTGCCTGTAGGGTTCACTCTAAACAAAAACACATTGCTCCTGTATGGGGAAGATTTTCTTTCTCGGCAGGCAGGACGTGTATAAAATCAAATTTTAATTGTACAGTATACAAGTACAAAGTATTGCTATGTTTGATGCCCAGTTTCCTGGATGCCTTTCCCCGTGACTTGCCCTGCAGTAGTATAAACTATGTTTGAGCAGTAGTGCTTGCCTGGTGTAGAACCACTGTCGCCATTCCAGCCTCGACATCTGTTCCACTACTATCAAGGAATTAACTGTTTAAGTATATTATTTATTTCAAACTGTACATTGAAAGATAATAACTTCCCTCCTCGCCTTTCCACCTCTTCTTACCATGTTGTAGAAAGATGAACAAATGATATACTCGCATTTCATTCACATTAATAAAAATGACATGAAATAAAGCTATCAATGGCGTTGTCTTATTATTGGGTTTCAGGAAGAGATGGATTGTGTTGGTTTACTTATGGTGAAGTACACGGAGGTCAAACATAACTTATAGTTCAACAGCTCGAGTAAAACCCGAACTTGATCCTCTGGCTCAACACTACAGTTATTGTCGGCCTACAGAGTAGGATATATATTTCCTTGTTTCTCCATCATTCTCCAGTCCTGTTCACTTTAAAACGACAGTGATCCGAGACGACCGCCTCTTCAAAAGATCAGTCACAGGGAAATATCTAAGATCTCAAATATGATAATTACAAATTACTTTGATGTTACTCTATATCAAGTGTGTAACATTCTCAGTAGGTTAATACTGCCCGACCCTAATGCTGTTGATTTCTCTATAAACAAATCAGAAGATAAACACAGGTTCCGGTGTTGGTATTACATTTTAATACATAAAGTTCTTGCATCCTAGTTACGCTATCATGTACAAATAAGTTTTCCACGAGACTAACTCCCCCAGAGTATAATACTGTAGACCATACGTCACACAGGGACATGGCACATGCTGTATAACTGAAAATATATACACGGTTGTCACAGTATAAAGTAGACATGTCCCTGTGAGCCGTCACTAGCGGCGAAAAATCATTAACAGAAATATGACGTGTCGAACTTAAAGCTCCGAATGTCATCGTAAAGAAACCCTGATACACTGACAAATGTTCAACCTTTATAACTTCCAGTTATTACAAAAATGGTATCTGACGGACTTCAATCTGAAGAACGTCGACCAACGTCCAATGTCAAAAAAAGAAACTTCATTACACAAAGAAAGGCCTTATTAAGAAATTCCATTACACTGAATGTCCTAATAAAGAAACTCCGCTACACTATGATGGGCCTTATAAAGAAACTCCATTACACTGAATGTCCTAATAAAGAAACTCCATTATACTTTGAATGGCCTTATAAAGAAACTCCATTACACTGTGAAAGGCCTTATATAGAAACTCCATTACACTTTGAAAGTCATTATAAGAATTTAATTATACTATGAATGTCCTTATAGAATCACCACTACACTATGAATGGACTTGTTAAGAAATTCATTACAATTTGAATGGCCTTATAAAGAAACTCCACTACACTATGACAGGCCTTATAAAGTAATTTAAATTTTCTCGATATATACTCGATGTTATGTCGCTAACTCCATACATTTCGCTACTCTTAAAGCTTTCCCGGTTCCTCGAAATCTTATTGCACCACATATATAACCCTGTTTGATCTCCTGAGCTTTACCATGTTTAAGCCCTCACCTACTAGGCTATGGTCATAAGGAGAATGGCGTTGTATTTGATTATAAAATGCAGTTTATGGTACACCTTCTCAGGAGGTTATGTCGTTTTAAAAAAAACGGCCATTTTCAATCATCAAAAGTCTTACTAGGGTTTTTTTATCGACTATTGTAGTATTACATAGCTTGCTGCCTGACTGATGGGATTTAAACTTTAAATATTTGCCGTGAAAAATTATAAGACGGAACAGCTGGCGTTCAGGAATTGTGTCCAACGCTTAGTCTATATTTAAACACACAACAAAAACATTGCTTCGTCCCAGCTTCTCCATGCATAACAAACAACAACATGTAATTATAGAGAGTTTAGTCTGAGAAGAAGATTTTTTGAAATTTCAGCCAATTCGACCCTTTTTGGCCCCACCGATCAGCCCCTGGGGTCAGTAAGGGCTTATATGTGCATATCATTAAACTGCTATCCAATACTGATAATGCTAACCCAAATTGAATTACTTCAAATGGAAATTGAACAAATGTTGGTCCAAAATGTGAGTTCCCTATATAAACTATAGTAAAGTTTACCCCCTCCCCAGGTGGAAACGTGAGACACAAGGGTCATGAAATTCACAATTTTAGTAAAGCACCTTAAGACCCTTCAATCTATGAAGATAATTTGATTCTACTATATCTTGATCTTGAGAAGAAGATTTTTTGAAGTTTTAGTCAATTTGACCCTCTTTGGCCCGCCTCTCAGGCCCCTGGGGGCTGGGGACCATATAATTCACAATTTTGATTATCTTTTGGCCTTGAAAGATTTCTGCAAAATTTCATTGAAATTGGTTCAGGGGTTTTGGAGAAGAAGTCAAAAATATACATTGTTTACGGACGGACGACGCACGACGCACGACCTACGACGCCGGACAAAAGGCGATCGCTATAGGTCACTTGAGACTTTGTCTCAGGTGACATAACACAAAAAAGATTTCATTTCAGGTTGATACCAAGGACTTTTCTAACAAGTGGTCAACAGTAAAATGTACAATATTTACAACAACATGCAGATATCAAGTACTTCATTCCGGCACTTAAACTTGTATTTTCCGTATAAGTGTCGAACTTTCCATGAAATAAGTGGTTCATCACAATCAATAGACAAAACAAGTACTTTAACGGTATTCCGGTACAGTAATAATTGTTTCCCTCTATGGGGATATATTTTACTCTGGTAATTCTTGCTGCGAATAAATATCCATTTACGAATCGGAAAATTAGAAATTAGTTATTAACTTTAATCTCAAACGATTTACTAATTTATGTTAAAAGCTTAAGTGAGGCAAAAGTAAAAAAAAAACATTTTCTTAAAAATTGTAATCCTTGATTAATGTCTAAATAAGTCGGATTAGTAACTCAGTTATTTGTTCAACAAAAATCTGAAAGAAGTAGTAAACAACACATTCATAAAAAACAACAAAAAACTGCATCACATTCAACCACTTGTCATTTACAATAATCCGGAAAAAACAGTTTAACATTTATACTGTGTACTTATACCTCATGGGTACCAACTTCTCCACAATACGTTGAAAATCCACATTAACGAATTTGAATACCGGCGGGCGTGACTTTGTTGTTTCTCGATTTCCTCGATGTGATTGGACCACTGAGGGACAACTGTAAGGCGCCATCTCTATATATGGAACGTCACATCCTGTTTAGGGATAGAGACACGTACGTCGCTCCATCCACACTGCGACCATTTTCCAGATAGGAATGAAAACCGTAGGACCATGTCTCAAGCGTGTAATGATCGCAGAAGTTCTTAATCATTACAGCTCGTTGTCCGACTGTTATTGTTTGTTTCTACTTCAAATTGTTGGTTATTGGCGGAAACAGCATCAACATAGCAGCACGCGCAAACACGGAAAAGGTACAGAGCATATGAATTGTTCGAAATTATCTCTCTACTCTACCTCTGGTGCAGAGAGCAAAATCACTCCATTCTTTTCCAGATACTTCACAATACACAATTAATTGAATATCAATTGAAATAAATTATAAACAATCAGTCAAGGGCTATCCCAAATATGGCGAGTATTTAGCGTGCTGTGGTAAGTAAGCGCGGGAATACCAAAATATCAAACTGGCAAAGTTACGCTCACTTACGCTCTCTACAGACAGCGATAGTTGAGCGTAACGCCTGGATATCGAGGATGCCAAAAACCACTCGGCCTTGTTCGGTCCCGATATTCTTTTCTGAAAAAAATACACATGGTTTCATAAACGTGTACCAATCACGTCCATTTTTAGACTGCACAACATGCCGTATTCACTTGAAACGCCCCGTTTCCATGGTAACTCGCGCGATAGGTTTAAAATTTATGTACATTAAGTTTCACCTACAGGAGACAGTTCCGGCGTTGTCCTTTTTCTTGAACCTACAATAAGAAAATGGCATTGGAAAGTGTGTTTGGAAAGGTGATATCATATTTAATTATGAGTTGTGAACCAAACAAAAATGTTAAAAAACGTGACGTTATGACGTGAATTTCAAAAGATGCGTCGCATAAATATACATATATTTCGAGTGAGAATGATTATACACGAAAAAGTGATGAAAAGCTGGCAAAAACCATAAAATATACAAAAAATATAGAATTGTTCAATTTGTTCGATGTATTACAGAAAAAGACGCACCCCTTTTTTTAGGCTCCTTGTGTAATTGACTGGCATACGATTTGCTCCCTCCGACATACGGCTCAGGTGGCGGAAAGTCTCTTTCATCGTGAAAAGGAAATCTTGATTCGAGATCATGGACTGAAAAGGGCAAACACAAAATCATCGTCTATGGCGATTACGACCAAAGGAACCGGATAATTTGTTACAGTTACAACTGGTCGTAATCCCTGTGATTACGACCAGCTGACAGTCACGACAATCATCAGTAATATTTAAGTAGCTATATGTGTATGTGTATCGCCAGCAAAAATTATCATGTTGCAATATTTCAAATATATCACAATATACTATGGTTCTAGAAATCCAGTTTATTCATTAACACATGTACATCAAATCAAAAATAGGGTGAGCGGCTATTATGCATACTTTATTTAACATTAATATTTTAATAGGGTTGACAAGAGAGACTAAATCGCTTTCCCTTACATTACTAAATAAAGTATAGGGTTTGGTATATCATGTTAACTCTCGTATGACGCCACTGCTATACCTATCACAGGGACCTGAGACTTTGTTACAGGAATTCTTGGACCTAAACTCAGGCGTTCGTGTTTTAGGGGTTTAGATCAACGTTCGGTATATCATCATTGGGGTGGCATTTTACCTAAGGTTGATAGTAACCCCAAAAAATGTCAAATTACTCTGAACAGTTTGGTTTAGGTCCAAATACAGCCGTAACAAATTAGCATGTCCCTGTGCTACATATAAAGTTACCGGTAGTTAAGTTCAGAATCTTATCAAATGTCTCGAGTGAGGTGTTAATACTACTTGTCAAAACGTGGTGAACACAGTGACATTTCTCCGTGGCCATAGAGGAGCGTTATATACTGTCGTGGTTGGAATTCAACCTTTTGGGGAGACATTTGTTGGTACATAGGTTAAACATGTACATGAAGGTGGGGACGGTAACAAGAAGGTGGGGACGGTAACAAGAAGGTGGGGACGGTAACATGAAGGTGGGGACGGTAACAATAAGGTGGGGACGGTAACATGAAGGTGGGGACGGTAACAGGAAGGTGGGGACGGTAACATGAAGGTGGGGACGGTAACAAGAAGGTGGGGACGGTAACAAGAAGGTGGGGACGGTAACAAGAAGGTGGGGACGGTAACAAGAAGGTGGGGACGGTAACAAGAAGGTGGGGACGGTAACAAGAAGGTGGGGACGGTAACAAGAAGGTGGGGACGGTAACAAGAAGGTGGGGACGGTAACAAGAAGGTGGGGACGGTAACAAGAAGGTGGGGACGGTAACATGAAGGTGGGGACGGTAACATGAAGGTGGGGACGGTAACATGAAGGTGGGGACGGTAACAGGAAGGTGGGGACGGTAACAAGAAGGTGGGGACGGTAACAAGAAGGTGGGGACGGTAACAAGAAGGTGGGGACGGTAACAAGAAGGTGGGGACGGTAACATGAAGGTGGGGACGGTAACAAGAAGGTGGGGACGGTAACAAGAAGGTGGGGACGGTAACAAGAAGGTGGGGACGGTAACAAGAAGGTGGGGACGGTAACATGAAGGTGGGGACGGTAACAAGAAGGTGGGGACGGTAACAAGAAGGTGGGGACGGTAACAAGAAGGTGGGGACGGTAACAAGAAGGTGGGGACGGTAACAAGAAGGTGGGGACGGTAACAAGAAGGTGGGGACGGTAACAAGAAGGTGGGGACGGTAACAAGAAGGTGGGGACGGTAACAAGAAGGTGGGGACGGTAACAAGAAGGTGGGGACGGTAACAAGAAGGTGGGGACGGTAACAAGAAGGTGGGGACGGTAACAAGAAGGTGGGGACGGTAACATGAAGGTGGGGACGGTAACAGGAAGGTGGGGACGGTAACAGGAAGGTGGGGACGGTAACAGGAAGGTGGGGACGGTAACAGGAAGGTGGGGACGGTAACAGGAAGGTGGGGACGGTAACAGGAAGGTGGGGACGGTAACAGGAAGGTGGGGACGGTAACAGGAAGGTGGGGACGGTAACAGGAAGGTGGGGACGGTAACAGGAAGGTGGGGACGGTAACAGGAAGGTGGGGACGGTAACAGGAAGGTGGGGACGGTAACAGGAAGGTGGGGACGGTAACAGGAAGGTGGGGACGGTAACAGGAAGGTGGGGACGGTAACAGGAAGGTGGGGACGGTAACAGGAAGGTGGGGACGGTAACAGGAAGGTGGGGACGGTAACAGGAAGGTGGGGACGGTAACAGGAAGGTGGGGACGGTAACAGGAAGGTGGGGACGGTAACAGGAAGGTGGGGACGGTAACAGGAAGGTGGGGACGGTAACAGGAAGGTGGGGACGGTAACAGGAAGGTGGGGACGGTAACAGGAAGGAGAGGACGGTAACAGGACGATGGGGACGGTAATATGAAGGGGGGACGGTAACAGGAAGGTGGGGACGGTAACAGGAATGTGGGGACGGTAACAGGAAGGTGGGGACGGTAACAGGAAGGTGGGGACGGTAACAGGAAGGTGGGAACGGTAACAGGAAGGAGAGGACGGTAACAGGACGATGGGGACGGTAATATGAAGGGGGGACGGTAACAGGAAGGTGGGGACGGTAACAGGAATGTGGGGACGGTAACAGGAAGGTGGGGACGGTAACAGGAAGGTGGGGACGGTAACAGGAAGGTAGGGACGGTAACAGGAAGGTGGGGACGGTAACAGGAAGGTGGGGACGGTAACAGGAAGGTGGGGACGGTAACAGGAAGGTGGGGACGGTAACAGGAAGGTGGGGACGGTAACAGGAAGGTGGGGACGGTAACAGGAAGGTGGGGACGGTAACAGGAAGGTGGGGACGGTAACAGGAAGGTGGGGACGGTAACAGGAAGGTGGGAAACATTTACAGGAAGGTGGGAACGGTAACAGGACGGTTGGGACGATAACAGGACGGTTGAGACGATAACAGGAAGGTGGGGACGGTAACAGGAAAGTGGGAAACATGTACAGGAAGGTGGGGACGGTAACAGGAAAGTGGGAAACATGTACAGGAAGGTGGGGACGGTAACATGAAGGTGGGGACGGTAACAGGAAGGTGGGGACGATAACAGGAAGGTGGGGACGGTAACAGGAAGGTTGGGACGGTAACAGGAAGGTGGGGACGATAACAGGAAGGCGGGGACGGTAACAGGAAGGTGGGGACGATAACAGGAAGGTGGGGACGGTAACAGGAAGGTGGGGGATGGTAACAGGAATTGTTGATTTTTTTTGGAGGCGATGATTATTTGATTCTGTATCTCCAAAGTAACGTGTTTTTCACGGGTGTAACCTGTGCTAACTGGGGTAGAGATCGAAATTGAGGTACGGTGGTGAAGACAAGTATAGGGGTAGGGATGAAACCCAAGGTCATATTTCCAGTACCTCACCACTATAAAATGGTTAGTTTTGCCTACTTATATTTTGTGTTGTATTGTTTTTGTGTCTTTTTACATTTTAGTTAAAGTTGGATGTAAACGTTTGCCTTTCCAATCAAGATTACTTACATGTGTCATTCCCGGGTGACGAGGTGGAAGGTCTCCGTGGCGGTCCCCGACTTGGTAAAGCCGGAGGTAGGGCAAGACCGGCCGTGGGTTTGGAAGTCGAACGAGTCGGCGTCATTGACCCTTGAACGGACATACTACGCTTTGGTGGGCGACCCGGGGGAGGGGGTGGGGGCGTTTCTTCATTCAGATTACTCAGCCCTGCTGGCAAAGATTTAATTTTTGACATCCCGAGTTCGTGGTTCTCATAATTTATTACAGGTGATTTTTTATTTCTATTTGGCAATGCTTGCATGTTTTTCTGTGGTGACGCGGCCGGTGGTGTTGCAGGTAATGGCCTTCCAACGGCAGAAGAGACAGCACGGCTAACTGGTACACCCTTACGGACTGGTGGAAGATTTTTCCGGGCGGGGAGAGGCGGAGGCAAATTTCTGGCTGACATCATGCTCGCACTTGGCATCTCACGTGCGAGTTCGTATTCTGTGAAAATAGAAAATGTGTTTTCGCATGTTTAGATAATTGAAAGCAACTTTATGTTGAACGTCATAAAGATACAATCCCCACTGCCCATATTATAATATTCCATGACAATACCAAACAGGTAAGCGGAATTGGGGTGCGAGAGGGAAAGAAGGGGAGCTAGAACACACACAGGTGTTTACACTGATACAACATATGAATAAATTGTTTAAAAAAAATTATGCCGATTATGTCAGTGTAATAAAAAACATGAGTGGAAATAATGTATTTCGTCAACACACTGAAGATACAAAGTGATTTTTGTCAAGCTCGTTAACCTGAATCAGTGACTGACTTGGTATCCCTGTCGATGTCTGCTTGTACGCAAAAAGCTGTTTTTTCTCTCTTTTTTTACATTTTTCAAATGAAACGTTGGAGACTGTTCTTAAGTCAGTCTTCCTGTTTAACAAATTACAACTGTTTTGTAAATCCACATTTTAACGATTGTGCAAACAACTGGGGGAACACCTCTCAGGTAAATACAACAAAACCTGATAAACTCCAGCAAGGGTTATCTTGAACTGTGATTTTAATACTCCATCCAGTGACATATATAAGAAGTTAAATGGCTACCTATTTCAAAACGTTTATTGCACAATCAGTCAGTTTTAATGTACAAAGTTTTTCATGGATTGGCTCCGCAATATCTTAACCATTTTAAATACACTACGGATGTCCAGTCAAGAGTTACTAGATATTTGTCTAATAACTTGTTTTACCTACCTTCATTTAAACCAAAAAAATTGTTTAAGAAATCTTTCACCTACCAGGGACCATTTACATGGAATATTTTACCTGAACATGTTTGAAATGCACCCTCATCATTGTCTTTTAAACAGAGTGCAAAGACTTTTGTATGGACTTATCTTAAGTACTGTAATGGATGTTTTATACAATTACATTTCATCATGTTTTATTGTTATATTTCTCTGTTTTATGTATATTTTGTAAATTATTGTATATTTTATAGCTACTTGACCAAATGTGAGACGAGTCGTGGACTCAACTTCGTCATCAAGTATGAATAAAGACTGTTATCTATTATTTAATCACCAATCTAAAATCAATTATAAGATAGCTTTTCGGAGAAAACGTCCACGATCTCAGTTTCCAGTGAGTCACATTTTCTCTTAAAAACACGACGCTGTTCTAAGCGTGGGAGGAGTTTTCCCCAGTTTTTCAGTTCCGGTTACGATAGAAAGTGGTTGATACGCTGTCATTCAATCAAACTTATTATACATGAGTGTGTTAAAGTCCCATATTACCACGGTATATGAGAGATGAAAGCAATACATAGCTTTTAACGAGAACACACAATTACCGTAGTGTCCGAACGCCGAGTTATACTCAAGTTCAAGTTCAAGTTCTTTATTAACTTTGAGTCTTGCGACTCATCAGTGTAACACATATACATGATATATATATATATATATATATACTTTCTCATAACATTGACAAATATCGAAAATACTAATAAATACACAGACGAGACAAAACACTCGGAGAGCATAACTACTTATGTTAATACTGAGTTCACGTAATACACAAACCAAGTTGTGCATTTCTGTTCAAATGTCATAAGTTTACAAAATATTACTGTAGATTCTTTTATCGGAATACAATGTTGTACGAAAAGTGATGAAAATAACCCCTTTTTTATCAACACCGCTCAACATTGATCTGATCTTAGAAATGGTACAGGTGACCGTCTTTCAAGCTAATTCAAGTGAAACATTTCAAAGGTTTCAAATACTTTAAAATAAGTGTACAACGTTATGATATATACATAACATTTATCACACAATGTACTGTGCTATCCAGTATATATACCGATGTCATATTTTTTTGCGTATTAACTCATGTAATAGCGAGCGCAGCGAGCTCTTTTTATGACCTAATAGACCTATGATTGGTTGTAAGTAAGTTTCAATTGTGACGTCACGCCTAGGACAGAAACATTACGTCACAGACTTACGCACTGGAGTCAAAATGGCGGCTTGTTACATTTCAAGGTTTCATGAAAATTGTTGTTTTACACGAATAATGCCACAAATCTCGATTATGCGATAAAAAGGATCTTACACTCGTTTTCATTTCATATGAAATTTATGAAACTCGTCACGAATTTTTCATTTTAGCTCGCCAGAGCCTCGCTAAATTGAAAAATTCTTAGACTCGTTTCATAAATCTCATATGAAACCTCATTTTCTAACGAGACGTGTTTCTATAGTACAGTTTGTAAAAAAAGTCCCACATATTATAAGCACACACGTTGAATGAAAGGTAGGGCCAACGCCTATGGAGATTTAACCTTGGCGTCGGCCCCGCTTGGACAACATAAATCCAAAATGTTATGGGTATATATCATCTTTATTTCCTCCAATATGTGTTTAGGAAGCTTAAATCAGAAACAATTAGTTTCAGAATTCATTTTATGATAATTGGACCTCATTGACTAACACCTGTCTAGGTGTTAAAGGTGCGGTAATACAATTCCTTCTAGAGCACTTAAATGACACAATTACTATAAAATTATATCATCATCGTGTGCAACATATTCCAACTGTTATTTTGATACCGAATATTTCACTATTTCAAGAAAGAATTGTTCTTTTTATGGAAGATTTAAGCAGAAAAGTATGTGAAATTTCATTACTTATGAGAAAATTTCCATTTTTGACACGTTAATTTACCTAGTTCTAAAACGAGTCTATTTTTCATAGTTGGCTACCAATAAAATCTTTCAACGTCAGGAATTTAAAAAAAAAATACAACCGTTAAAGAGGTATGGCGGAAAACTGCCCGTATTTCCCTAAGTCGGCATTTTTGAAAACGGGAAAAAAATATTGATGAGTAAATAATCTTTAGTAGCAAAAATGCATGGAATAGATATAAAACCAATTGAATATGAATTTTTGAACTGTTGAGATATTCGGTATTGTTGATATAATACTGAAAATATAGCCATATTCACTATATCTATGAAAGTGAAGGAGTTTCCCAGACTTAAAAAAAATACTTTCAATACTTTCCCATCCGAGGACCAACTTTTGAATATGCAAAAACAAATTGTATGACGGAAAAGTTGTCCTCCTTTGGGAAAGTGCTCAAAATAATGAAAAACTGGGTTGATCAAGTTTTTAAAACTGCGACAGATGTTTCTTGGGTTAAAGCAGTTTGTATTTCCCTTTTTGTCTATGTCCGATTAACGCAGTTAGCTTGTGACCAGAAAATGTGAACAGTGTAGGTTCGAATCCACATTCAGATTCACTTTTTTGTTTGTTTTACTTTTCTTTAATATTTAGGCATGTGATCATTTTCCTTAATTAAGTGATAAATATTTTTCAAATCAATAGAACATTGTATTGATATTTTAATAACATACCAATTGATTTATCTTCTATGGAATCATGTCAACAAATCCCTGTATGCGTGTACAGTACAGCTACGCTTTGTAGTTGAGACATAATTTCAAATGATATTTTTGAATTGTTTTACCGTCCAATTGGCACTAGTATTTTTTATTTATTATCTTAACGCAAACAAACGATGCCGAAATACAAAATATATGGGATTGGTACAAAGCAAAAAGAAATGAAGTGTTATTATCGAAAAGATATTAGTTTAAACATATTTTATTGATACAAAAGGATTGGGCACAAGTTATTAAACTTATATGAAGCCCTCTCCAAAAGATATTACCGAACATGCGGGAAAATTCATCGTCGAGGCCAGTCTCATTTGTTTTAAATGCAGGAAGACTGCCGCAAAAAAGTTAGGAGCGCAATACACGAGGGCGGATACATATTATAATGATACACGACGGCTGATACAGCTTATAATGATACACGAGGACGGATACAGATTATCATGATACACGAGGACTGATACAGATTATAATGATACACGAGGGCGGATATAGATAATAGTGATACATGAGGGTGGATACAAATTATAATGATACGTGAGGGTTGATACATATTCTAATGATACATGAGGGTGGATACATATTATAATGATACGGGAAGGTGGATACAAATTATAATGATACACGAGGGCGGATACAGATAATAATGATACACGAGGGTGGATATAGATAATAGTGATACATGAGGGTGGATACAAATTATAATGATACGTGCGGGTGGATACATATTATAATGATACGTGAGGGAGGATACATATTATAATGATACGTGAAGGTGGATACAAATTATAATTATACACGAGGGCGGATACAGATTATAATGATACATGAGGGTGGATACATATTATAATGATACATGATGGTGTATACATATTATAATGATACACGAGGGCGGATACAGATTATAATGATACACGTGGACGGATACAGATAATAGTGATACACGAGGGTGGATACAGATTATAATGATACATGAGGGTGGATACATATTATAATGATACGTGAGGGTGGATACATATTATAATGATACGTGAGGGTGGATACATATTATAATGATACGTGAAGGTGGATACAAATTATAATGATACACGAGGGCGGATACAGATAATAATGATACACGAGGGTGGATATAGATAATAGTGATACATGAGGGTGGATACAAATTATAATGATACGTGAGGGTGGATACATATTATAATGATACGTGAGGGTGGATACAAATTATTATGATACATGAGGGTGGATACAGATTATAATGATACAAGAGGGCGGATACAGATAATAGTGATACGTGAAGGTGGATACAAATTATAATGATACAAGAGGGTGGATACATATTATAATGATACATGAGGGTGGATACATATTATAATGATACACGAGGGCGGATACATATTATAATGATACACGAGGGCGGATACAGATTATAATGATACACGAGTGCGGATTCATATTAGAATGAATTACGATGATGGATTTACATATACCAAGCGTTCAATAAATTAGGGTAGCCCGAGTTTCCTCTGGCCCTGACACCAGACATTAGACATTTTGACAGATAGATGTTTACACCAGACATCTGTCTTGAAGTCTGGTGTCAGGGCCAGAGGAAAATCGGGCTATAAATCAGGGTTACGTAGTATAAATTGATACTTTTCCATACATTGTGTGTTTAAAACAATAATTCTTTGTTTCTTAGTTGAATGTTTTATTTATTCCTTAATGAAAGTAAGACTGTTAAGTCTATTTATATTATACAGACCCTATTAATGAGGTGACAAATATGTCCTTGTATCCTGTAAGTTTGTGCCCGGTCATAACCGGTGATAGAGAACCGTAGTAATTCACGGAAGTTCACCCCGGTTTGAATGTACATCATCCTATCACTTTACACTTTATCGTAAGTTCTGAATGTCGTAACCCACCACAAAATTATATGAAACGCCTAGTGCGAAAACCTGTATATGTGTACGTCATCAAAGGTGCACTAATATAATTGTCACGATAAGGCATCAAATATACATAATTTACTACGTCACTGTCGATGTTATATATTGTTTATTTTGTAACTGTCGATGTTATACATTGTTTATTTTGAAACTGCCGATGTTATACATTTTTTTTTATTTTGTAACTGTCGATGTTATATATTGTTTATTTTGTAACTGTCGATGTTATGCATTGTTTATTATGTAACTGTCGATGTTATATATTGTTTATTATGTAACTGTCGATGTAATACATTGTTTATTATGTAACAGTCGATGTTATACATTGTTTATTATGTTACAGTCGATGTTATACAATGTTTATTTTGTAACAGTCATGTTATACACTGTTTATTATGTAACCGTCGATGTTATACATTGTTTATTATGTAACAGTCATGTTATACATTGATTATTATGTAACTGTCGATGTTATACATTGTTTATTATGTAACAGTCGATGTTATACATTGTTTATTTTGTAACAGTCGATTTCATTATGACATTTCACTGCAAAGCTGTGTCTTTCACTGATCAATGCATATAATTACCATTTTATGAGTAGTATTATATCATAACAATTAAAATTTCTGCTTAGTAAAATTCAGCATGATAGTTCAAATTGGTGTAAGCAACAGCAGGGACGTATATTGAAGTATACTGTCCCTGGCAACAGCAATTGCAAGCTTCCGCTTCTGTTCGCAACTCATTGGGCTCTGTTCGGAACTCATTGGGCTCTGTTCGGAACTCACTGGGCTCTGTTTGGAACTAATTGGGCTCTGTTACTTATAAAAGAAGAAGAAAGGAGTCAATGGTATCTAACGTTACGATTATGACGTCAATATAATGATGACGTCTACACGTGGGCCATGGCATTTACAGTCTTCATATGAATGCCATCCAAACTTGGTAGCTATAGGGTTATATATGTATAGTGGTATATCTATAGATATATATTGTTTAAGGTAAAACATGTTGAGTGGAAGCTTGGGATAATTGCAGTATGTCTGTGACTAATTAAGGCTGGTTTGAAAATCAGCAAGGGAATCACACTCGATGAAGATCCAAAACTGTTTATAGTACACATGCGCGGTTGGCGATGAAGAAATAAAATTAAGTCTCTTCTACGATAGACGAGACATATCGATATTCTGAATCAGCGTTCTGTAACGTCCTCCTCGGCTGAACCGGAAGAAGATTATCTCGAGAGGTTTTACAACGAAACTCGAGAAGTAATGGTTTATAGGTAACCTGTCATTGTGGAACACTGACCCAATATAGAGAAAAGAGTGGTAATGTAAGTAAAGAACCGGAAAAACCTGTTTTCTATTTTTGTTATAGAAAATTATGAATGAATGAAAGCCAAAAAGACATCTCTTACAAAATCTACAATATATAACTCCCCTACATGTCCCCTACATGTCCCCTACCTTAACTCCTCTCTACTCCTCCCCTACACGTCCCCTACCCTAGCTCCTCTCCACTCCTCCCCTACACGTCCCCTATCCTAGCTCCTCTCCACTCTTCCCCTACACGTCCCCTACCCTAGCTCCTCTCTACTCCTCTCCTACACGTCCTCTACCCTAGCTCCTCCCCTACACGTCCTCTACCCTAGCTCCTCTCTGCTCCTCTCATACACGTCCTCTACCCTAGCTCCTCTCTACTCCTCCCCTACATGTCCCCTACCCTAGTTCCTCTCTGCTCCTCCCCTACACGTCCTCTACCCTAGCTCCTCTCTACTCCTCCCCTACACGTCCTCTACCCTAGCTCCTCTCTGCTCCTCTCATACACGTCCTCTACCCTAGCTCCTCTCTACTCCTCCCCTACATGTCCCCTACCCTAGTTCCTCTCTGCTCCTCCCCTACACGTCCTCTACCCTAGCTCCTCTCTACTCCTCCCCTACACGTCCTCTACCCTAGCTCCTCTCTGCTCCTCCCCTACACGTCCTCTACCCTAGCTCCTCTCTGCTCCTCCCCTACACGTCCTCTACCCTAGCTCCTCTCTGCTCCTCCCCTACACGTCCTCTACCCTAGCTCCTCTCTGCTCCTCCCCTACACGTCCTCTACCCTAGCTCCTCTCTGCTCCTCCCCTACACGTCCTCTACCCTAGCTCCTCTCTGCTCCTCTCATACACGTCCCCTCCCCTACATGTCCCCTACCCTAGCTCCTCTCTACTCCTCCCCTACATGTCCCCTACCCTAGCTCCTCTCTACTCCTCCCCTACATGTCCCCTACCCTAGCTCCTCTCTACTCCTCCCCTACATGTCCCCTACCCTAGCTCCTCTCTACTCCTCCCCTACATGTCCCCTACCCTAGCTCCTCTCTACTCCTCCCCTACATGTCCCCTACCCTAGCTCCTCTCTACTCCTCCCCTACATGTCCCCTACCCTAGCTCCTCTCTACTCCTCCCCTACATGTCCCCTACCCTAGCTCCTCTCTACTCCTCCCCTACATGTCCCCTACCCTAGCTCCTCTCTACTCCTCCCCTACATGTCCCCTACCCTAGCTCCTCTCTACTCCTCCCCTACATGTCCCCTACCCTAGCTCCTCTCTACTCCTCCCCTACATGTCCCCTACCCTAGCTCCTCTCTACTCCTCCCCTACATGTCCCCTACCCTAGCTCCTCTCTACTCCTCCCCTACATGTCCCCTACCCTAGCTCCTCTCTACTCCTCCCCTACATGTCCCCTACCCTAGCTCCTCTCTACTCCTCCCCTACATGTCCCCTACCCTAGCTCCTCTCCACTCCTCCCCTACACGTCCCCTACCCTAGCTCCTCTCTACTCCTCCCCTACATGTCCCCTACCCTAGCTCCTCTCTGCTCCTCCCCTACATGTCCTCTACCCTAGCTCCTCTCTACTCCTCCCCTCCATGTCCCCTACCCTAGCTCCTCTCCACTCCTCCCCTACATGTTCCCTACCCTAGCTCCTCTCTACTCCTCCCCTACATGTCCCCTCCACTACATGTCCCCTACCCTAGCTCCTCTGTACTCCTCCCCTACACGTCCCCTACCCTAGCTCCTCTCTGCTCTTTCCCTACATGTCCCCTCCCCTAGCTCCTCTCCACTCCTCCCCTACACGTCCCCTCCCCTAGCTCCTCTCTACTCCTCCCCTACATGTCCCCTCCCCTAGCTCCTCTCCACTCCTCCCCTACATGTCCCCTCCCCAACTCCTCTCCACTCCTCCCCTACACGTCCCCTCCCCTAGCTCCTCTCTACTCCTCCCCTACATGTCCCCTCCCCTAGCTCCTCTCCACTCCTCCCCTACATGTCCCCTCCCCAACTCCTCTCCACTCCTCCCCTACACGTCCCCTCCCCTAGCTCCTCTCTACTCCTCCCCTACATGTCCCCTCCCCTAGCTCCTCTCCACTCCTCCCCTACATGTCCCCTGACCTAACTCCTCTCTACTCCTCCCCTACATGTCCCCTGACCTAGCTCCTCTCCTCTCCTCCCCTACATGTCCCCTCCCCTACATGTCCCCTCCTCTAGCTCCTCTCCACTCTTCCCCTATATGTCCCTTGACCTAGCTCCTCTCCACTCCTCCCCTACATGTCCCCTCCCCTACACGTCCCCTCCCCTAGCTCGTCTCTACTCCTCCCCTACACGTCCCCTACCCTAGCTCCTCTCCACTCCTTCCCTACACGTCCCCTACCCTAGCTCCTCTCCCCTCCTCCCCTACACGTCCCCTCCCCTACATGTTCCCTACCCTAGCTCCTCTCTACTCCTCCCCTACATGTCCCCTACCCCCTCCATGTCCCCTACCCTAGCTCCTCTCCACTCCTCCTAGCTCCTCTCTGCTCTTTCCCTACATGTCCCCTACCCTAGCTCCTCTCCACTCCTCCCCTACCCTCCATGTCCCCTACCCTAGCTCCTCTCCACTCCTCCCCTACCTCTGTACTCCTCCCCTACACGTCCCCTATCCTAGCTCATCTCCACTCCTCCCCTACACGTCCCTTCCCCTACACGTCCCCTACCCTAGCTCCCCTCAACCCCTCCCCTACACGTCCCTTCCCCTACACGTCCCCTACCCTAGCTCCCCTCCACTCCTTCCCTACACGTCCCCTACCCTAGCTCCTCTCTCCTCTTCCCCTACACGTCCTCTACCCTAGCTCCTCTCTGCTCCTCTCATACACGTCCTCTACCCTACATGTCCCCTACCCTAGCTCCTCTATACTCCTCCCCTACATGTCCCCTCCACTACATGTCCCCTCCCCTAGCTCCTCTGTACTCCTCCCCTACATGTCCCCTACCCTAGCTCCCCTCCACTCCTTCCCTACACGTCCCCTACCCTAGCTCCTCTCTATTCCTCCCCTACATGTCCCCTACCCTAGCTCCTCCCCACTCCTCCCCTACACGTCCCCCCCCCTACATGTCCCCTACCCTAGCTCCTCCCCACTCCTCCCCTACACGTCCCCCCCCCTACATGTCCCCTACCCTAGCTCCTCCCCACTCCTCCCCTACACGTCCCCCCCCCTACATGTCCCCTACCCTAGCTCCTCCCCACTCCTCCCCTACACGTCCCCCCCCCTACATGTCCCCTACCCTAGCTCCTCCCCACTCCTCCCCTACACGTCCCCCCCCCTACATGTCCCCTACCCTAGCTCCTCCCCACTCCTCCCCTACACGTCCCCCCCCCTACATGTCCCCTACCCTAGCTCCTCTGTCCTCCTCCCCTACACGTCCTCTACCCTAGCTCCTCGCTGCTCCTCCCCTCACACGTCCCCTTCCCTAGCTCCTCTCCACGCCTCCTCTAAACGTCCTCTACCCTAGCTCCTCTCTGCTCCCCCCCTACACGTCCCCTACCCTAGCTCCTCTCTCCTCTTCCCCTACACGTCCTCTACCCTAGCTCCTCGCTGCTCCTCCCCTCACACGTCCCCTTCCCTAGCTCCTCTCCACGCCTCCTCTAAACGTCCTCTACCCTAGCTCCTCTCTGCTCCTCTCATACACGTCCTCTACCCTACATGTCCCCTACCCTAGCTCCTCTATACTCCTCCCCTACATGTCCCCTACCCTAGTTCCTCTCCAATCCTCCCCTACACGTCCCCTCCCCTAGCTCGTCTCTACTCCTCCCCTACACGTCCCCTACCCTAGTTCCTCTCTGCTCCTCCCCTACATGTCCCCTACCCTAGCGCCTCTCCACTCCTCCCCTACACGTCCCCTATCCTAGCTCATCTCCACTCCTCCCCTACACGTCCCTTCCCCTACCTCTCCCCTACCCTAGCTCCTCTCCTCTCCTCCCCTACATGTCCCCTACCCTAGCTCCTCTGAACTCCTCCCCTACACGTCCCCTATCCTAGCTCCTCTCCACTCCTCCCCTACACGGCCCCTCCCCTACATGTCCCCTACCCTAGCCCCTCTCCACTCCTCCCCTACACGTCCCTCCCCTAGCTCCTCTCCACTCCTCCCCTACACTTCCCCTACCCTAGCTCCTCTCTACTCCTCTCCTACACGTCCTCTACCCTAGCTCCTCCCCTACACGTCCTTCCACTCCTCCCCTACATGTCCCCTCCCCTACACGTCCCCTCCCCTAGCTCCTCTCTGCTCTTTCCCTACATGTCCCCTTCCCTAGCTCCTCTCTACTCCTCCCCTACACGTCCTCTACCCTAGCTCCTCGCTGCTCCTCCCCTCACCCGTCCCCTTCCCTAGCTCCTCTCCACTCCTCCCCTACATGTCCCCTGACCTAACTCCTCTCTACTCCTCCCCTACATGTCCCCTTCCCTAGCTCCTCTGTACTCCTCCCCTACATGTCCCCTACCCTAGCGCCTCTCCACTCCTCCCCTACACGTCCCCTACCCTAGCTCCCCTCCACTCCTTCCCTACACGTCCCCTACCCTAGCTCCTCTCTGCTCCTCCCCTACACGTCCACTACCCTAGCTCCTCTCTGCTCCTCCCCTACACGTCCACTACCCTAGCTCCTCTCTGCTCCTCCCCTCCAAGTCCCCTACCCTAGCTCCTCTCCACGCCTCCTCTAAACGTCCTCTACCCTAGCTCCTCTCTGCTCCCCCCCTACACGTCCCCTACCCTAGCTCCTCTCAACTCCTCCCCTACACGTCCCCTCCCCTACCTGTCCCCTACCCTAGCTCCTCTGTACTCCTCCTCTACACGTCCCCTATCCTAGCTCCTCTCCACTCTTCCCCTACACGTCCCCTACCCTAGCTCCCCTCAACCCCTCCCCTACACGTCCCTTCCCCTACACGTCCCCTACCCTAGCTCCCCTCCACTCCTTCCCTACACGTCCCCTACCCTAGCTCCTCTCCACCCCTCCCCTACACGTCCCCTCCCCTACATGTCCCCTTCCCTAGCTCCTCTGTACTCCTCCCCTACACGCCCCCTACCCTCGCTCCTCTCTGCTCTTTCCCTACATGTCCCCTACCCTAGCTCCTCCCCACTCCTCCCCTACACGTCCCCCCCCCTACATGTCCCCTACCCTAGCTCCTCTCTACTCCTCCCCTACACGTCCCCTACCCTAGCTCCTCTCCACGCCTCCTCTAAACGTCCTCTACCCTAGCTCCTCTCTGCTCCTCTCATACACGTCCTCTGCCCTAGCTCCTATCCACTCCTCTCCTACACGCCCTCTATCCTAGATCCTCTCCACTCCTCTCCTACACGTCCCCTACCCTAGCTCCTCTCCACTCCTCCCCTGCACGTCCCCTACCCTAGCTCCTATCCACTCCTCTCCTACACGCCCTCTATCCTAGATCCTCTCCACTCCTCTCCTACACGTCCCCTACCCTAGCTCCTCTGTACTCCTCCCCTACACGTCCTCTTCCCTAGTTCCTCTCTGCTCCTCCCCTACACGTCCCCTTCCCTAGCTCCTCTCCACTCATCCCCTACATGTCCCCTACCCTAACTCCTCTCTACTCCTCCCCTACACGTCCCATATCCTAGCTCCTCTCCACTCCTCCTCTAAACGTCCTCTACCCTAGCCCCTCTCTGCTCCTCTCATACACGTCCTCTACCAGCTCCTCTCCACTCCTCCCCTTCACGTCCCCTACCCTAGCTCCTATCCACTCCTCTCCTACACGCCCTCTATCCTAGATCCTCTCCACTCCGCTCCTACACGTCCTCTACCCTAGTTCCTCTCTGCTCCTCCCCTACACGTCCCCTTCCCTAGCTCCTCTCCACTCCTCCTCTAAACGTCCTCTACCCTAGCTCCTATCCACTCCTCTCCTACACGTCCCCTACCCTAGCTCCTCTTTAATCCTCCCCTACACGTCCTCTACTCTTGCTCCTCTGTACTCCTCCCCCACACGTCCTCTACCCTAGCTCCTCCTACATGTCCCCTCCCCTACATGTTCTACCCTACATGCCCCCTACACGTCCCATACCCTACATGTCCCCTACACGTCCTCTCCCTTATATGTCCCCTACACGTCCCCTACCCTATGCCTCATGCCCCCCTACACGTCCTCTACCTTATATGTCCCCTACACGTCCCCTACCCTAGCTCTTCTCCACTCCTCCCCTACACGTCCCCTACCCTAGCTCCTCTGTACTCCTCCCCTACACGTCCTCTACCCTAGCTCCTATCCACTCCTCTCCTACACGTCCTCTATCCTAGATCCTCTCCACTCCTCTCCTACACGTCCTCTACCCTAGCTCCTCTCCACTCCTCCCCTAAACGCCCTACACTAGTGTTTTATTACTGATTTGAGTCATACTCGTTAATTGATAAGGTTTAAAGCTATTTTCACAGGGTGCCAATCCTTCTTAACTCCGGATAAACGAGCGTTTATTTTTTTGTCATTTTGTTCTATTTAAACCTTTATCGGCTTTCTATCTGTTCCTGAGACAGGCAGTGATTTGGTACGTAAGTGACGTTACCCAATGTAAACAGACGTGACCCGAATAAGACAACCTGTCTGTAATGTTAAAAATAAACAGTTATAAACATATATACCTTGACAAATTCACTTACCTTATCCTGATGTGAACATCTGTAGAACAGGACACGAGACGAGAAATATCGACACACGAGATATTTTCATGTTAATCCACCATTGATACAAGTTAAACTGGAACTAAGCTAACTGAATTCTTGTACCAGGAAGTTAAATGTCTTGGCTAAATTTAGGACGACTGTTATACTTGTTATACATTGTGTGGGTTTCTTAACCGTGACGCATATATGCATACATTTATATACGTGTGTATACATCGAGATATTGAGTTCCCAATGTAAATCTATAAGCCCAGACATATATATATATATATATATAGTTCCGGGTAGCCTGTTACATCAGTAAGATAAAGATAAGTTGTGTCACTGAATCTCTCATCGTTCAGATTATAATCAGATTGATAGTCGGTCTCAAAGCGTATACCACTGATAAAACGACTTATCTCTAACCCGAATTATTACTGCGACCGGTGTACAGCAGAAAAACTTCCTGGATAAAATGTTGTAGACTACACTTTTACTGTGAAAAGTAAGTTTTCAAATTTAACTTAAAAGATAAATAAATACGAGCTTTTGCTAATTCGCAGGATTCTATTTTTTGTTATTTAGTAAAAATGGCTAAATAAAGTACGAGCAGGACGTTTTCATTGCATTCAATACGCTTCCAAATTCAACCACGGTTGGTTGTAAGCTGTACTAGGAACAGGAACACGTGATTTCTTAGCGTGGACTTCTTTAAAAAAAATCCTTTGTCGCGACGCGTACATTCAATACATTCGCAATAATTAAACCCCATGTATCCGATGAACACATAGCTAGAATGGTGGGTAAATGTTGTATGTCTGACAGCTACTGACGATGGTATCATGCTTAGTGCAAAACTTTCATTATTACGCCAATCGTTTGAACTGAGTTTAGTTTAAGGATGCCTGTCTATCCCATTAATTGCATTGAGAGTTTCTCATATACAGTCTTCTCCCAATAACTGTAGAACAGCCGGGCCAGGACGCTTAACGTTACGTTAAACCAAGTAGTGTAATCGGTGAGAGTAGTAGTGAAATGTTTTACACGCTGTAATCCAGTTTTTTTTGTACTCGGAACACTGGTGCTGATTCTGTTTTTTTATTTATTTTTTCAACTCTATTATTTTTCATGAAAGTCGTCAGCTGACGCAAGATATGATTTTCTTTTCAGAAATGCTTCATCGAAAGACCGGCAAAATCTTCATTTTCAGTGAATAGTTATACAGTTTTGGGCAGTGTTACAAGAATCTTTAAACAGAATATTTTTCAATGTACGCATGCAGTACTAGTTACAATATAACGTATTTAGATTTTTTTAATTTGGTTGCACTGGTGGCTGTATCTGGAAGCTAAAACATAGCACTAAGCTGTAAGTACTGACGAAACCCAGCAATGACCCCGTACCACGAACATAACAATAGCGCTTGATTCTAAAAACCTTGAACATAATTGTATGCAGATTTTTTCAGGCATTTAAAAGACATTTTCAACGACAGAAAATTTCGAACTTATTTACATTTAGTGCAGTTACATTCAATTCCTATTCAGGTATCTGTAGAAGTACATATACTTCGTCATTTTAGGACTCCTTAATGAATTGAATTTTTTTTCTGTGCCGTCTCCCCTAAGGAGAAAAAAAGAATCAAACTTTAATCTGCTGCATCCCCACTCCACCCCCTCCCGCACAGTCACCACTTTTACCAAGGCGGCCGGGGTTCGATCCCTCGATCGGACTTGAAAAGGTCAGCCCATCCACATGGGTTTTCTCCGGGTACTCCGGTTCCCTCCAACATTAAAACCCCTAGCGCGCTAACATCTGGACTAGCCCGAGTTTCCTCCGTATTGACACCAGGAAACTTGGGCTAACATCTGGTCAGCAAGAGTGACCAATGTAGGTTGTAACAACTTGTTTCATAGTTGTTGTAAAGTAAATAAAGTTAATATTTTCTCTTTCTCTCTATTCACTGTTGTTACACTTGGGACCCCCTTTTTTTCACTTGACGTAACCCAAGGTTCATTTGGTGTTAGTTCGTTGTGAAGACAACATGTGACCAGCTGTGATGGCTTGCTATTGTATGACATTTAGTGAGATAGACAAGGTTTCAGTGTATTACAAAACGAATTTTCCGGACTAACGAGGTTCCAGTGTACACACAACCAAATTGTCCCGACTGACGAGGTTCAAGTGTGCATATAAGCCAAATTGTCCAGACTAACGAGTTTCCAGTGTACACACAAAATAAATTGCCCGGACTAACGAGGTTCCAGTGTACACACAAAATAAATTGCCCGGACTAACGAAGTTCCAATGTACACTCAAACCAAATTGTCCGGACTAACGAGGTTCCAGTGTACACATAAACCAAATGGGTTCGGACTAACGAGTTTCCAGTGTACACTCAAACCAAATTGTTCGGAGGTCCAGGCTGACGAAGTTCCATTGTAGACACACACCAAAGTATCAGATTTACTACAACGTAGGTCCACTGACCACACAAATATAAGATTCCGGACTGTCGAGTGCCTTTGTGCAAAACATGCACAGACAAAAGTATCCGGACTGACGACGTTCCACCTACGATACAAGTATTGTAGTGTATCGTATAGAGCATCGTCTATGATACAAGTATTGTAGTGTATCGTAGAGCATCGTATACGATGCAAGTATCGGGGTGTATCGTAGAGAATCGTTTACGATACAAGTATCGGGGTGTATCGTAGAACATCGTCTACGGTGCAAGTATCGGGGTGTATCGTAGAGCATCGTCTACGATGCAAGTATCGGGGTGTATCGTAGAGCATCGTCTACGATGCAAGTATCGCGGTGTATCGTAGAGAATCGTCTACGATACAAGTATCGGGGTGTATCGTAAAGAATCGTCTACGATGCAAGTATCGGGGTGTATCGTAGAGCATCGTCTACGATGCAAGTATCGGGGTGTATCGTAGAGCATCGTCTACGATGCAAGTATCGGGGTGTATAGTAGAGCATCGTCTTCGATACAATTATTGGAGTGTATCGTAGAGCATCGTCTTCGATACAAGTATTGTAGTGTATCGTAGAGCATCGTCTTCAATACAAGTATTGTAATGTCTCGTAGAGCATCGTCTACGATACAAGTATTGTAGTGTATCGTAGAGCATCGTCTTCGATACAAATATTGTATTGTATCGTAGAACATCTCATAGGTATCTCATAGGTAAGACATCAATGGAAAGCCTATGAGAAGCGGAATTACAAGTCTAATTTCAATTAGATTGTACATATAATGATGCAATTGCTAATTCCAGTCTAATCAAAAGTATATCCTAATTAAAAAAAAATTCGATAATATATACTCTAATGTTGCCGTAGTTATACCGTTGTAATTTGTAATCGGATTTTAATGACAGCAAATTGCAATTTTCTGTGCCTTTTTAGCATAGGTCCTTCACGTGAATCTTTGTTTCTTACGATGATTTGTCTTTATTGGTATGATCACGGATTTAGGATTTAGATAGCAAATTCTAATTCCTTGGTACGGTAGATATCAAATATGTTCTGTCTTTTTAAAATAGTCCTTTCATGTGTCAGTCCTACAAAATTTCTTTATAATGACAAAAAAAAGCGCATTTATTCTGAGTGTAGATGATTTTTATGCCCCGTGAACAATGTTAATGGCTATATATATATACACGGTGTCGAAGTATACACAATCTTAGGTATAATAAAAATATATCCTATTTTTTTCCCTCAGACGGAATAAAAGTTTATATATAGTTTATATATATGTGGAGACGTAAATATTGATTAAGTAAATTAAAATTCTAAATTCTGTAGATTTTAACTGAATTAATATTTATTTAGCTGGGTAAAATGGTTTATAATTCAAATTGTTTTGAAATTTCTTTTTATACAGAAAATGTATTCATATGGGAAACATTGTATTTTATAAGAAAAAGTTGTTCTGACTTCAGGCAGCACGGAATTCTTCAGTAGAAGTTAAGGGGGGGGGGATGTCACAAATAATCTAATAACCTCTATAATATATATACAAAACGATCTCACGGAATAATACAGAACTGTATGTTTAATACAAAACATAATTTTTTTGAAAAATACATTTTTTTTATGATGTTTTGCTTTACAGAGATGTACAGTACGAGTTAACGGTCAAATCGGTCGGACCACAGTTGTTCGTTTATTAAATAAGGTTGGACCTAGTAATCTGATGCTACTTTCAGGCGAGCCTTGGTAAAGCCTTGCTAGGCCTGCATGAACATTTGCAAGTCCTCCAGGATTTATACCCGAAATTGTTACATTTATTGTTTGCGCCAAACTGAAGGGAAATAATCCATATTACCATGCATATTTACCTCCCTTGTGGTCGCTCTTTCGAAGAGCAGGAGACAAACACATGTAGTCCAAAACATCGTTCTGAATTCTGTTTATAGCTATAATAGTTATAAACACGGACGCTGAAAACGTAGTATCCACTGACACGATCTCCTACATTAGGATTTATGTTTACGTTTTTTTGAGAAGGAAAGTGATCACAAGTCTGTATTTTACATTTTCAGTACAAGATGACTTCTGGTTGATCGTACCGCTGTCAAGTCTGTTGCTGTCCACCGACCTACCATGGCTTTCAAATTCAAATCTGGGGAGCACGCTTTTAGAAATTTACATGGGCTCTTCTGTATTTACAAACCCGAGGGCATGAAGATGCAAGAACTGGTAGTAACTTTAAAGACTAAAATTTTAGAAGGTATGTATCCTATGCATACCATTTAAATTATGTGTATCCAAAATCAAGATGACTATTCTAGGGCCTTGTCAGCTTTAATATCTGTAGGCCTAATGTTTTTACAGGCTTTCCACATGGCCTGCTACCTGTGCCTTTGTTATGGCATTTTTACAAAGTAGACAACAAAACACAAAAATATGATTGCATTCTTTTACTTGAAAAGAATGCATGTGATGATGAATTGACATGATAAAATATATGCATTAATGACGTTGGCCCAATTTAAAGTTGTTCTGGAAACTTATGTGCATAAACATTTCAGATTCTGATGACAGTTTCTTTTTCTTAATTTTCCAGGGATTGATACATAATTTTTCAGGGTATTTATTTTGTATGGGTCCAGTAGCTAGAAATGGGCATCTAATAGGCCTACAGGTACTGAAACATCTCTGTATCCTCCCAACCCCCTTAAAAGATAAACAAATGCTATTAATTACTGAACATGGATTTAAAAAGTTACATGTGGGTTTGGGTGGTGCAGTGGATAGTGCACTCACTTTTCACCAAGGCAGTCGTGGTTCAATTCCCTGATCAGACATGAAGAGTTATAAGGTCACCTGCCCATGCAACCATGTGGGCTTTAATTTCTCCCACATTAAGAAACCCTGTGGGCTACCATATCATCTGGGCCAACATGAAGTCAATAGAACTAGTTTCACAACTGTTGTAAAAATTAAATGAAGTTTATTTATTAAAGAAATTACGCATGACACTCAGAGATGGTTCTCTGTTGGATGTTTTAGCTGTCTGATGGAATGTCTCTGCTGACAGAGGTGACAGGGCAATGTTTTAATATCTGTCCTGTCAACGATTCATATTCTACAGATCCTGAGATTATAAGGTTGATTATATAGGGAAAAAGGACACGGTGATATTTTAACCTAATTGTGGCAATTATTGTGGTAGATGTTTTCCGAAACAAAAGCGTTGACACTTTCTTAGGATTTAAACAAGCCTCCAGTCCCATTCCGAAAATGCTAAAATATACCCCACTGATATTGAAAATTGGTTACGCAAACAAAAAGTTTGTGTTTCAGACTACATGTATCCTGGTAGTCCTTGCTAGCATTTTGCTTGCTGGCTTCACTCTATGGATGAATTATGAAACATCTTGGAAGTAAATATTTTTTAATGTATAGAGTTACATATGTACTTGTTTTATTTTCATTTCAGTAGATGAAGTATGGGGTAATGTTTTATTTTCATTTCAGTAGATGAAGTATGGGGTAATGTTTTTTTCTTTCTTTTAAGAGGTCAACGCTTTACCAAATTACGTTTATGAGACGTCACAAAAACAGCTACAGCCCAGTTTACAAAAGCTTATAGCAGGACAAACTGATGGCAGTCCTGATATGCTGGTCGCTGATAATCCAGAAAAGTCACTGACTGAATTGGACTCAAGTTTACCTACGCAGACACTGGACCCTAGTTTACCTACGCAGACACTGGACTCTAGTTTACCTACGCAGACAAGCTCCGATTCACTGGCTTTCTTTTCACAAAACCAGCTGTCGCAGGATCAGATAATGAACAATCGCCTTGGTGAGAATTAGTTTTTGGAATCTCCAGTGTTTATCTCATTCACCCCTGAAGACACATTTGAACTTTTCCAATCCAATGGTTGGAATTGTTCATTATGAAATCTCAGGGGTGAATGAGTTAATTTCACATTCGTCAATATTTCTTATAAAAATCATATCAGGTATGTTTATATGTATTAAGTCACATGATGTCTCTGATTGTAAAAAAGTCAACCTATGTAGAGAATAATATATGTTTTTTTTTAACAAAAGATAACGAAATACATCAATAACATCAAATACTGTACACTCTTTAAATAAATACACATACAATGTCTGATTGTGAATAAAGTAATAAATCTCCTAATCGGAGAGAAGCAATGTAAAAATAATAAATCTCTTAATCGGAGAGAAACAATGTAAAAATAATAAATCTCTTAATCGGAGAGAAGCAATATAAAATAACAAGTCTCTTAATCGGAGAGAAGCAATGTAAAAATAATAAATCTCTTAATCGGAGAGAAACAATGTAAAAATAATAAATCTCTTAATTGGAGAGAAACAAATTAACAAGGTTTTCTCATAATTTATTCTAAAAACATTTAATAAGAGTTTTCTGGAGACATTACTATACGCCTCCGTCTTCATTATTATTGTATCGCTATATACATATTATATACAATTGTATATAATTTAAAAAAAGAACAAAAAATCTTCACAAATCTTGTCACTAGCTCTTTTATCTCATCAAGGAAATTAAGGAAACACCATGTTTCAAACAAAGGATAATTGAATGAATACCAGTAATGAGTAAGGTCTGCTTTTGCTGATGAAAGATTGCAGAAATGGCTTGAGACATTGTAATGAGATTTTGTCGGTGACATTTAGAGAAGTTTCTGGAGCGATTTTGTATACTTGGTTTGCTTGTCTCTGAATCTTTGTTGGCTTTTTTTATTATCACTGTTGTCCATCATTGTAAAGAAAGAAAACAGTACACATACATTATTGTTAAAACTATAACGAAGCTACATGAGATTTACGAAATCAGGGTAATGCTAACATATGCATCAGTAAACTTTTTCAGGAGAGACAGATGTTGGGTCAATGAGGCATAAGTGTAAGCCTTATGTTCTTGTCCCTGCTATCCTGGCTAAATAACACTGGGTATGGGATTTTTATTTATTTGATGTTTTGTTTGTTATATTCAGTTTTAGGTGACCGGTATGAGCACCCAGATTGGCAGTTATTTTCCAATACAGGGCTGGCGAAGTACTCTTCTGGTATAGTTGGTATGTATACAATACAGGGCTGGCGAAGTACTCTTCTGGTATAGTTGGTAGGTATACAATACAGGGCTGGCGAAGTACACTTCTGGTAGAGTTGGTATGTATACAATACAGGACTGGGGAAGTACACTTCTGGTAGAGTTGGTATGTATACAATACAGGACTGGGGAAGTACACTTCTGGTAGAGTTGGTATGTATACAATACAGGACTGGGGAAGTACACTTCTGGTAGAGTTGGTATGTATACAATACAGGGCTGGCAAAGTACACTTCTGGTAGAGTTGGTATGTATATACAATACAGGACTGGGGAAGTACACTTCTGGTAGAGTTGGTATGTATACAATACAGGGCTGCCAAAGTACACTTCTGGTAGAGTTGGTATGTATATACAATACAGGACTGGGGAAGTACACTTCTGGTAGAGTTTGTATGTATACAATACAGGGCTGGGGAAGTACCCTTCTGGTAGAGTTGGTATGTATACAATACAGGGCAGGCAAAGTACACTTCTGGTAGAGTTGGTATGTATATACAATACAGGACTGGGGAAGTACACTTCTGGTAGAGTTTGTATGTATACAATACAGGGCTGGGGAAGTACCCTTCTGGTAGAGTTGGTATGTATACAATACAGGGCAGGCAAAGTACACTTCTGGTAGAGTTGGTATGTATACTATACAGGGCTGGCAAAGTACACTTCTGGTAGAGTTTGTATGTATACAATACAGGGCTGGGGAAGTACCCTTCTGGTAGAGTTGGTATGTATACAATACAGGACTGGCAAAGTACTCTTCTGGTAGAGTTGGTATGTATACAATACAGGGCTGCCAAAGTACACTTCTGGTAGAGTTGGTATGTATACTATACAGGGCTGGCAAAGTACACTTCTGGTAGAGTTTGTATGTATACAATACAGGGCTGGCAAAGTACACTTCTGGTAGAGTTTGTATGTATACAATACAGGGCTGGGGAAGTACCCTTCTGGTAGAGTTGGTATGTATACAATACAGGGCTGGCAAAGTACACTTCTGGTAGAGTTTGTAGGCATCTTTCTGTAATTGCTATTAAATAGTATTTCATATTCCCAGCCTTCATTTGATTGCGATCAGAAATGGTTAGGACGATACAGTTTCTGTAAGGCATTCTTGCTATTGCATTATATTTTTCAATGAGGAGCAACTGAAAGGTAAGATTTTAAAATAACTCGAATTGATGGCTATTTTATTCTAGACAATGGAATGTGTAAACTGTCAAAAGTCATAATTGATTGAATTTGAGCAAAATTACAACATGCAGATTCTAGAGTGAAAAATGAGGTTAAAAACTTAAGTCTCTCCTGGTTATAATACTTGGCAAGTCCAAGTCTCTCCTGGCTATAGTACTTGGCAAGTCCAAGTCTCTCCTGGCTATAGTACTTGGCAAGTCCAAGTCTCTCCTGGCTATAGTACTTGGCAAGTCCAAGTCTCTCCTGGCTATAGTACTTGGCAAGTCCAAGTCTCTCCTGGCTATAGTACTTGGCAAGTCCAAGTCTCTCCTGGCTATAGTACTTGGCAAGTCCAAGTCTCTCCTGGCTATAGTACTTGGCAAGTCCAAGTCTCTCCTGGCTATAGTACTTGGCAAGTCCAAGTCTCTCCTGGCTATACTACTTGGCAAGTCCAAGTCTCTCCTGGCTATACTACTTGGCAAGTCCAAGTCTCTCCTGGCTATACTACTTGGCAAGTCCAAGTCTCTCCTGGCTATACTACTTGGCAAGTCCAAGTCTCTCCTGGCTATACTACTTGGCAAGTCCAAGTCTCTCCTGGCTATACTACTTGGCAAGTCCAAGTCTCTCCTGGCTATACTACTTGGCAAGTCCAAGTCTCTCCTGGCTATACTACTTGGCAAGTCCAAGTCTCTCCTGGCTATACTACTTGGCAAGTCCAAGTCTCTCCTGGCTATACTACTTGGCAAGTCCAAGTCTCTCCTGGCTATACTACTTGGCAAGTCCAAGTCTCTCCTGGCTATACTACTTGGCAAGTCCAAGTCTCTCCTGGCTATACTACTTGGCAAGTCCAAGTCTCTCCTGGCTATACTACTTGGCAAGTCCAAGTCTCTCCTGGCTATACTACTTGGCAAGTCCAAGTCTCTCCTGGCTATACTACTTGGCAAGTCCAAGTCTCTCCTGGCTATACTACTTGGCAAGTCCAAGTCTCTCCTGGCTATACTACTTGGCAAGTCCAAGTCTCTCCTGGCTATACTACTTGGCAAGTCCAAGTCTCTCCTGGCTATACTACTTGGCAAGTCCAAGTCTCTCCTGGCTATACTACTTGGCAAGTCCAAGTCTCTCCTGGCTATAGTACTTGGCAAGTCCAAGTCTCTCCTGGCTATACTACTTGGCAAGTCCAAGTCTCTCCTGGCTATACTACTTGGCAAGTCCAAGTCTCTCCTGGCTATACTACTTGGCAAGTCCAAGTCTCTCCTGGCTATACTACTTGGCAAGTCCAAGTCTCTCCTGGCTATACTACTTGGCAAGTCCAAGTCTCTCCTGGCTATACTACTTGGCAAGTCCAAGTCTCTCCTGGCTATACTACTTGGCAAGTCCAAGTCTCTCCTGGCTATACTACTTGGCAAGTCCAAGTCTCTCCTGGCTATACTACTTGGCAAGTCCAAGTCTCTCCTGGCTATACTACTTGGCAAGTCCAAGTCTCTCCTGGCTATACTACTTGGCAAGTCCAAGTCTCTCCTGGCTATACTACTTGGCAAGTCCAAGTCTCTCCTGGCTATACTACTTGGCAAGTCCAAGTCTCTCCTGGCTATACTACTTGGCAAGTCCAAGTCTCTCCTGGCTATACTACTTGGCAAGTCCAAGTCTCTCCTGGCTATACTACTTGGCAAGTCCAAGTCTCTCCTGGCTATACTACTTGGCAAGTCCAAGTCTCTCCTGGCTATACTACTTGGCAAGTCCAAGTCTCTCCTGGCTATACTACTTGGCAAGTCCAAGTCTCTCCTGGCTATACTACTTGGCAAGTCCAAGTCTCTCCTGGCTATACTACTTGGCAAGTCCAAGTCTCTCCTGGCTATACTACTTGGCAAGTCCAAGTCTCTCCTGGCTATACTACTTGGCAAGTCCAAGTCTCTCCTGGCTATACTACTTGGCAAGTCCAAGTCTCTCCTGGCTATACTACTTGGCAAGTCCAAGTCTCTCCTGGCTATACTACTTGGCAAGTCCAAGTCTCTCCTGGCTATAGTACTTGGCAAGTCCAAGTCTCTCCTGGCTATACTACTTGGCAAGTCCAAGTCTCTCCTGGCTATACTACTTGGCAAGTCCAAGTCTCTCCTGGCTATAGTACTTGGCAAGTCCAAGTCTCTCCTGGCTATAGTACTTGGCAAGTCCAAGTCTCTCCTGGCTATACTACTTGGCAAGTCCAAGAGTCTCCTTTCTATAATACTTGTCCAAGTCCAAGTACTGTATTTCTGTGTTTCACAATACTGCTGGGTTAGACATCAGGCCTAAAACAAGATTACATTATATGCCTTTGTTCTTATTTCAGTTATGGGATCTGGAAACTACAAATACAGAACAAAAAAGCTGAGTTCTAGATATACACAGGTATGTGTTATAAAAAAAAGACCACGGAAAAAGTGGTAACATTGTATACTAATTAGTGCAGTATATGTAGATCTAACTTCTGATTGGTTGAAGTTGCTCAATGATGAAATTGCTGCACAATATTATGTTTGGTGCAAAATCATTTTGTTTTTATCAGAAATTAGTAAATATTCATCTATAATGAACTAACAAGTGTTATCTGTCTTTTTAAATTAAATTATAAGGGAGAACCATGATTATTTCTGGGGTTATACAGAATACATTTGTATTCCGAAAAAACACTGAAACTAATTTCACATGGTGACGGGGGCATTCATGTCTTACAGAACTTTCTAGTTCCTTAAATAACAGTTACAGTCGAAACGGAAATAACACCGGATATTTGTTAGATTTTCATTAGTTTATACATGTCTTTAATTCAGGATAGGTTGTCTGGAACGCTTTTCCAATTCAGTCTCTGTTGGTAAATGGTGTTTAATACTGGGGCTTAATGTATATAGAGATTCCTGAACTAAAAGATCAATTTTACTTCATTTGTTGTTGAAGGTATACCATGTGAAGGGTCGCCTTGGCTGGGCGTCTGATTCCTACGACATTAGAGGGCGCATTGTAGAAAGGAGCACTTTTAGTAAGTTTGCTTTGCTCTTAACCGTGTTAAATTTCATCACTTCTGACAAAATTTGTTTTCATCTCCAACTAAGTTAAGGTCTGGTTTTTACAGTTTTTTTTATTATACAGGGTCAACATATATAGCAATGTAGGGAGTAGACCTAGATAAAAGATCTGGATTATACAGGGTTCAGTTTAGATAGGTTACACTGAACATAGTTGTGTAGTATGACTTACAAAAGTACTGATGTCACAGGTAATATTGTGTATTATCTTGTAATGGTATACTGGTTTCATTTAAGGTCATGTGAACAGGTCTTTGGTAGAAAAGGTGAGTGCCACTATGGAGGCGAACCACCAGAGGAAGATGTTTGAGTGAGTATCGAGTTGCCTTGTTTATCACAAAAATACGATATAGAGGATCTCAATAATTTCAAAGAACAGTTGCAGAAATTATTTTCTCCCACCCTTCACAAGTGACTGTCTCCCGTTTTAACCGGGAAATCTCAGCTTGTCAACTCATAGGGGGAGAAAGCCTCGTGCCGATTAGCACATGTTCAATTGTGACGTCATTAAAGTGTGTCACCGGTAATTATGACTTAATCAAAAGTGAATGGCAATATCCGTACCCCACATGTGTTTTTGTTTACAAACAGACTACGGTCGGTGGAGTTGTGACTGAAATAATAGGATGGGAGAAAAATAATCCTCCCCTACCTTGAAGGTGTGACAGAAAAATCTCCAAACTGAGGGGTTATGTTTTTTGGTTGTCTAACCTGCGGCTCTGCTGAGGGTTAGACAACAACAAAAATCACCCGGACAGTTGGAGATTTCTCTGTTACACCCTCAAGGTATGGGAAGATTCTAATAATCAGTTGAATTTATGCAATACAATTTCCCATCAGTATATGACATGACTTGATAGTGAAACGTAACTATTTATTCAGCTATTCTGGAGTAAACCCCGAGAGTCAGGAGGCATATGAACTGGCCACCCAGGGGTTACTGCGGCCGGACGTGGATCACAAAGAGCCAATCATCTACAGCATCAAGTGTGTGGCCTTTGACCTGCCACACTTTACACTGGGTAGGTACAGCAGTGTTAGATTTAAACAAAGTAAAGCTGATTATTTACTTATATCAAGTGGTTTGAACTTTCATCTTGTCCTTTGTATGAAATGGTTCGGGGGAGAGGGCCGGGTTCCCATAGGATATTTGAACTTTATAGCTAGCAAGGTCAGTTTTAACTAATTCACCCCTGAAGACATATTTAAACTCTTCCAATTCAAAGGTTGGAATAGTTCATTATGAAATTTCAGGGGTGAATGAGTTAAGTGAGCAAATGAACAAAAATAAAAACAAACAATCAAATCTTTGGATTTGTTTTGATTGAACAAATCAATCCTTAGAACAATACTTACCAACTGGTGGATTCGATTTGGACCATGAGTTTCAGTAAGCAGAAGGGATTTTCATCGAAAGGAACATTCACTACCTGAATTTCTTTGTTGAATTTGGTAGAAGTAATACAGTTGAATGAAGTCTTTTTTTTCCTGAATTTCAGAGATCCATGCCATCAATGAGAAGTGTTTTTATCTTGCTGAAGTAATCCACGGCTTTGGGCTGTTAATGAATACAACGGCAGTGTGTGCTGGCATCCGCAGGATTCGGAGTGGAGTCTATGATCTTAATTACGCCCTGTTGTATCAGGATTGGAAATTAAACAAAATCGCACAAAATTTGAAATCATGTAAGCACATCCGACCACCACTGCCTTATAAAAGTAAACTCAGCCCAACATTGGGATTTCTAGGCAAGGGAAATAAAGGTGTGTTCAAGTATAAAAAAAAACCTAAGCCAGAAGCTCCGACAATAGATGCGATGGAAAGTCTCAAGCTTCAGGAAACACTTGAGGAGAAAGAAAGAATAGAAAAAGAAGTGCGAATGCTGCTGTCGACTCAGTTAAATAAGGAAAGTCCTGAAGAGAAGGATAAAAAGAGCAAGAAATAGGTGTTTATTGTAGGGAAGTGTTTCAAGGACTGCTATGAACAAGCCATGAAGACGCGGATGTCGCCAAATAAAACTGGATTTATTTTCTACGAATTTGAATCTAACACTTTCACTTGTATTTTACAACGAATACCAATTTCAAAAGTCTGTGGTCTGTATGCTGTCTAGAAATGATTGAGGAGTTATCCCGGTACAAAGTAACACTACAGACGTTACATTCTCAAACCTCAAACTCACAAATGTTAACTTTTGTGTTTTACTACAGGAGTTTGAACATAGCATGGTTCAAAATTTAACAACAAGTACTAAATCAATGATATAAACTTCGTTTCATTGTGACATTTACTGTAGTTCAATAAAATTGATTTTATCTGATCTATCATGAACTGTTTGATTACTTGTGCCAGTGTGACACTATCCGACCATAAGCGTTCAACTTTTCCTTAAAAAACCTCCAGAATACCACGAGGGCTAGCTAGGGTCCGGAAAGTTGGCTTGCTGGAGTGAGGAGTTATCAGTTTTGTTTAATTAAATGATTTATGTTCAAAAAAAGGTCAGATCTGTTAATTTTACTTTGCTTTTTCTCAACAGAACTGCAAGGCCTATAGTCATGATATTTGATCTGTAGCTTCCAAGTTCAAGAAATGTCAAGAAAGTAAAGATAATCATATTGAATAAGAGACAACTGTCTTAAAAACATCAATTTACTTCTAAAGCACTAAGATGCCTTTCCAGATATTATAGCCTGTAGCTTGCTGTGGCTAAGTGTCAATAAGTTTGTTCAAATAAGTGACTTACTGGGTTTATGTTTGTTCATATAATTTAACCTTAACCTTTTTAAAGGTCACCGATCATACATGTTCAAAACTTCAATAGACTTTTTTGAAACAAACCATCAGATCTGTAATTCCTACAAATTTTTATAATCATCATTAATTAAATACTTAAAATCAACAAATGAGGTGAGAGTAACATGTCCTATGGGCACCTTGTCGAACATACCTTGTACTTTCTTACATACATTTTTGTACAAGAAAGTACACTGTTTATGTATATGTAATTTAAATGTGATAAACTATTCTATATTATATATTATGTATGAATCCATTGGGAAGATGGAACTTGTGAGGATATTTTGTTTGAAGTGTGTACATGAATAAAATGTATTTGTCTATACTATTTTTGTTCAGCAATTTTTGATAAAAAACAACATACTGAGTTAATGCATTTGATTTTACAATTTTTCAGTTAACATTTACTTGAAAGCAGTCTTCAATTTTTTTTGGGAAATCTGTTATTGTAATCAAATTTAAACTTACAGAGATGAAAATTGAAAAATATTATGTCAAAATAAATTGAAGTCCAAATTCCCATTAAAATTTATTAAAAGAAATAATAACTTTTGAAAATCACTTGGCAGTAATTATTTATATGCAGACTCTGAATTAGGAAAATGTCAATACTTCAATAATTTGGTCCAAATAATACCTTTCACATCATTTATGTCCAAGATAATAATACAGACTTGTCGGTGAAGGTCCCCGTACCACTGCTACCAAAACCTGTAACCAAGTGTTGGAAACTGTTCTGGCTTAACTTTGGCCTTGGTAAATAATTTCTGAAAATAAAACCATACCTTGGAGAACTTTTATGAGAAATACTAAAGATGAAATAAACAATACATAAATCAGCAACATTGTTCTGAGTGTATAAGTTTAACTCATTCACCCCTAAAGACACATTTGAACTCTTCCAATTCAAAGGTTGGAATAGTTCATTATGAAATGTCAGGGGTGAATGAGTTAAGCGAGGCTAGACTGGGATTTGAACACCCTGACTTCTGCTTAACTTAAGTGATTAACAGAAGTGCCTAGCTAGCCTAATGGTTGTAGATTATGTCTTCTAAAGTGATGGCTAATGGAAGCAAAGTCCATTTCATGATCGATCATTAGACTATTACGTCGCATGTAAGGGGATTAACGGAAGTGGACTGGTAACATGTGACGTGATACTCACACTATTACAATGTAGTGGTGTGAAGTTTATGTTGTAAGCACAAGTTCTTCATTACTTTGAACTTTACAGCTCATCAGTATGCAATACAGTGTAAAATATGTACAGTGTAGATGAGACATATACAAACAGTATGATATAAACACATATAACAACGACTGAATTACACCCAGTGTGAGGAGATGCACCTTACACCACCTCAGACCATCTGCCCTTCTCTTACTAGCAAATTATAAAAACTTAGTGAGATTGACTATATCTTTCGTATCATTTGACAGCAATATTTCTGATAATTTTACATACTTGGGCTTCGAATATAATAGTTTTTGATGCATTTCTTTCTCAAGTTTGCAAAAAAAAAGGATTTTTTTATGCAAAATGGAATTAATATGATCTTCTTGCTCAGCGATATTTTGCAGCATCTTTAAAAATGTTCCGTTTTATCTAAATAAAACACCATGATAGCTGAATTTATCAACAACCGTTATTGTATTTCCTTTCAAAGGAGTAGTTTCCCCTGATCACAAGTCGAGTGTCGGGTGTGTAAGTGAATGATCTCAACTCACAGTAATGACCAGTGCATGTGGTTTTACTCAGATATTCTTCAAAATGATTTTTTTTTATATAAGCTGCAGCTATGTTGATTCACTATGGCATGGGACAATGAACCAGACCGAGTATCATGAAACAGACTTACTTAGATTTCTGGCAAAAGTTCAAATGTCAATGAAATATAATAGTTATGCATGTTTCTCTAGAAAACAAGACGAAACATTTATATCATACCTTACGGTTTTGGTGTATTCCAGTGTAGTATGCGGTCTCGATCTTACGATGTATGTCATTTTCTCGTACTGCACGATTAATGAGTATTTCATTGTAATATACTGTATTGTTATCACGTAAGCCATTGTACAATATGCATCATATCATGTTTGACTATTATTGTATACATGTATCATTGTTAATTTGTAATATACTGTATTGTTATCACGTAAGCCATTGTACAATTATGCATCATATCATATTTGACTATTATTGTATACATGTATCATTGTAAATTTGTAATATACTGTACTATTTGTAGGTCATGGTATGCATGTCTACTCTCCGATGTGTCTTACACAAGGAATAAAATAAACTGAATCTGAAGAGACCGAAATCAGTCTATGCTGACCAGTTTTCTTCCAAATATTGATGAACTTCATGGAAAATAGAGATACAATGAAATACAGTTCAAAGGACAATTTCAGACAATCACCATTGCTATTTCAAAGAGGGAAATCGTCCAGATGATTTTAAGTTATTAATAAAGATCTTTTTCTGAGAAATTATTTGAATCAATATTTTAACTGATGAATATGAGTCTCTAGCACAAAATGAATGATGAAGCAGGGTTAGACATATAGTTATTAGGGGTGTCACAATACGCCAAGAGTGTATCACGATATATTGCAATACAGAATGAATATATTGCGATACGTATCCCGCTATATTGTCATAGGAAGGATGTGCTCAATTTTATAATAAGTTGTTGTCAGAATATTATCAAACTTAATCATATATAATATAGATTACATGTACATAGATTTCAGATTTTTTTCAAACCAACCATCGATTACAAAATTTGAACTGTTAAAAGCCTGCTTTAATTCATGCTTATTGGCATATCTGTTAGAATTTGCAGTAATTTGCAAAATTAAAACACCAAGCAGATACATAAAACATGCTTTGGAAAAATATTGCGTTACAGCAATATTTCATCTCTGTATTGTGGTACGATACGATATACCTGTGTATTGCGATATATTGTGACAGCCGTAATTGTTATACATGTACCAACTGTTGTATATTTGCTAATGACATTGTAATTAAGATTTGACAGGAAGACCTAAGACGTTACCCACCTACACTGTATATATACATGTACTAATGATATTAAATAGCACTTATACACATGTATTGGTAGCTATTACGCAATTGCGCAAACACTAGGTACCATGGAATGAGGCCCTGTCGGCCGTTCACCAACACCTGTGAACATGAAAAGTCAGGTAACACTCGCCTGTCATGTACGACACTACCAATAATGCAGGACGTATTTATGTGTATTTTACTGTAACTGCCATAATCATTTTTATATAGCTCCTGTCCAGGTAAATATATCGGGGGTCATCAATGGTCAGTTTTACGACCAACTGTGGACAGGTGGTCTAATTACAATGTGGAAAGGTGACCACAGGTAGATTATTAATCAATGCAATGCAAATAAGAGTTTTGTTAGCTTGCAATTCAAAATTAAAAGATTTCGCAACCATGGAAAGCCTTTGAAAGTATTCATCTCAGTTTAGAAGATACCCACTTTTAATAAATGCAAGTTAATTCATTATACCTGTAACGTAGGAACAGATTATGCTGGACAGGAAGTATACCGGTTCCACTAAGCAGGATTATACTTGGATGTATATACATAACCCGACCAGCCAACAGGTGTGGGAAGTTAATGAACAATAAAAATATGACAAAACATATTTACCTGTGATCAGACAATTGATATCATATTGTGGTCATTCATACACCAGAGCTGATCACATGACTGGAAGGAAACCCAATTTGACTACCAGAAGGGATTATTTTCACAGAGTCCCAAACTTGACAACTGCAAGTAGCTGTGGAAATATTGGACAACATTAAGACAGAAGACATATATAGAATCATGAAAATTGAGATGCAGAGAAGTTGTGTGCAGATAAAGTTTGGAGTTGTGTTGGCCATGCTGATGTTCCTACAGATAGTGAGGCTTGGAGACTGTCAAACAGGTAATCATTTAACTTTTTGTCACTTATCACAGAATTTGTACCAGTAAATTCTTTGAAGTACACGGGTACCAAGCTTCCATGTATTAATAGAGACACACTCTCGCTATGGTTGTTATGCTAGTACTGTATCTTCTTTTGTGACAATGGCAATATCATAAATTTTCAAATCCTACTAGTATTTTCTTAAAAACATTCCTATTGTCCCAGCTTTTTAAGGAAAGCCAAGAATGTCAATTTGAGTTTGTCTATAGCTTTGCTTTCTAGAAGAGAACGAATCCAGTCACAACTTGGGAATGATTCTATAATTGCAATGATCAAATTATTTTCAAAGATGAAATGAATTTGTGCATATTTAGGGTGAAGGCAATGCTTCAAAACTGATACAATGTCACTTTTCAGATGATATCTTGGCATAGATTTTCACCAATTTTGGTTTAGACATACTAATAGTAGCAGATATGTATATGACCATTTTGCAATGGGGTATATAGATTACTCTAATAAGCATTCTTTAACTTCTAAACTTGAAAATTTCCAATCCTCGATCATCCGTCATAAGAGATAAGGAAGAGTTAAGAATGAATTACCCCGTTTCCTAAATAAAGCACACACTCGAAAGATTAACTGTTATTTGGAGGCAAAATATAAAATGTACCTACACATGTACATCCATCCAAACATTGATGACAAAAAGCAAATTTGTACCAGCACACTGAAATACTGAAAATATAGTCATAGCTATGATAAAATGATTTGGCCATCATGGATAAACAGTGTATTGATGGCAATAAACTTTTATCTCTGTATGTATTCTTCAAGTTCAGGAACTTTGTGTAAATATTACGGACTCCTTAATCAGTTAGTCAAACCAGCTCCTGTAACCACCTCTATTCAGAGACCACCTGTGTTAAGAGACCACTTTTAACATTCTTCATTGTAACAATTTCATTGTGAAATGAATCTGTATTAAAAGACCACCTGTATTAACCCTTTCAACACTTTAGACCATAATGGACTCATCCATATCAATTTACGGTAGAAGCTATTAAGGTTACATAGGGGTGAAAGGGTTAAGAAACCACCTTTTTTTTTTACTTCCAGGGGGTGATCTCTCAATACGGGTTCGACTGTGTTATTCAGGGTCAGCGATATTCGATTGTTATAGTCAAGTTGTCCTTTCATACTTGTTTGAGAGGATGCATTATAGCTCCACATGTACACAGAGTCATTGGGGGTTGAGTACAAACCTCTAATTACCTACCCAAGGTCTGGCTAGTACCCCGGTACCTTCACAGTGTGTATATATGTATGCTAGAGGTGGCAGAGGTGCTCTACATGGTACGGATCTGTAATTTCAACAATACCCAATCCAGACCAGGTTCAACTCCACATAAGGCAGGCAGGGTTGGGCAACAAAGACATCAATGTATCTTGTTCAAGAATATTGCCGCAGGATCCTAACCTAACATTTTGGTCAATACTGATTAGGTTGGTGTACTGTGCTGTAATTATGCCCCTCAGATGTATGTTGAATTATACATTGAACATTAATTACAAAATCTTTAAATTTTATAATGATATTTGCAAAATATCTTTTGCTTTTTATTGAAATATTGTTGACATGCTAATATACACATACATTTTATGGATTCAGTATTTTGGTGACAAACCGATCAGGAACATTGTACTTTTTGTTTTGTTTTCACAGGAAACCATTTGATTCGAGGAAAAGAACAACCTAACATCAGACAAGCTCACAAATGGAAGATACCATTACAGTTGACTCCAGAATTCAATCGGCATATTGGTAGACAGGGAGATGTCCTTCTTGTTCCATTAAAGCCGCGCATTTCTGAAAATAATTTCCAAGGTAACCATAATATGAACCCGAGACATTGGAAAGACGTGTCCCGACGTCAAAGGTCATTGCTGAAAACGGAACGGTTCGTTAAGGGATCACCAACTTTGAAATTATCTACATAAGACACTTGATACAAACATAACGTGTGTAACTTAAGCTTGGATGATTTCAACAACCCTTTAAAAAACTGAGTTCAGTCCAGACTGACATAATCCTAATCGTTTACCTTAGGAAACTTTTAAGGATCCCTATCCCACTGTTGTTTGTACGTACAGTAACCTCACCTACATTTCGTTTTGGGTACACAACTGTAGCTGGACTTGGCCAGGACACTTCGTTTGACCAGGTAGCACCGTTGGTTCAAGAGACGGTATAATGATCTGAGGTCCAGCGTTTGAATCCGGGTCTGGCCCAATCACACTTTTCTTCACTCGGAACACTCTTGTTGTTTTTTTTGGTATATTTCATATATATTTTTCATAAAAGTCCTGCAATGTGTGTTTTCTATATCATAAATTGTTTATATCAAAGCTATAGTCATGCTGCTAAAAATCAAAAAAGAAATCCAATGCACAGTTAGTTTTCTTGCAGTGGTATGGGGATCTTAATACCTAAAGCCTACAAGTTCTACAAGTGAAGGGTATACTGGTGAACAGATTAATAATGTGTGTGTAATATAGATACTGGTACCCAGGACACAGATCCTCGTCAGCCCAAGTGATACACAGATACAAAGAGGAGGCAGCATCTACAAGACAGGGAGGATCTAAAACCTTTGTCACATCACGAGCTCAATGACGTATTCAACGGATCAATGCTATAGAATATTGTAGTTGTTATTGATTTCAAAATAAAATATTAACATTTGCTTTGCATCCTTCCATTGAAATGCATTGAGAAGGCAAATGTTGTTATGAGACTATATAACAACATTTGCTATTGTGACGTCATCAGTTTCATTGTTGTCAACACTTAATTTGCTGTTCAAAAAACTGTTCGAAATAACTAAATAAAGCATAACTACTCTATCAAAATGTAAATATAAGCAATGAATATTTTAGCAAATCTTGTTATGGTCCTATAACACACATTTCTATTGCTGACAAATTTACAGAAAGTCCTACCGGGATTTATTAAGTTTGTTATCAATAGCAATGTGTGTTATAGAACCATAACAATGTTTGCTAAAATATTCACTGCTTAAATGAATAAAGGCTTTACTATATTCACGTGAGTTGTAATATAATTTATTTTGTTGTGGAAACAAGAAGCGGGTATAATCATGTATACAAAGAAAGATACATTATACTTGTCATGTCAAAATCATAACACACTTAAACAATTTGATATCATCATTTTAGGGATGAGCTATAATAAATGTTTTGCATTTGCTCCATATAGATTTAGTAGGCCAAATCCAAATGTCCAAATTGGAAGACCCAAGCTTCCTTGCAAGAAATTCACAATTTTATGAAGAACCTATTTAGGCTTCATCAGGTTTAATGGAAATGGACTGGAAAGGTTGATAATGTTTAGAAAACAGAAGTCAGGATGATCATCTTTGATCGTGAATTAACCTAAATATAACAACAAGTGGAAAGGTTATGAGAGAATTATAGGTATTTTATTTTTATTTTATTTTTAAAAAAAATCAGACTTTTTTGCTTCTTACATGGCCTCTAAGAGGCTAAGACTGACCATATGAAACCTGTAGCATTTCTGAGAAGTCAAAAAGTGAAAATTTTAACAGATCTGATTCACATGTTCTTAAAACATAAAATTAACAATAGTAGAAAATACATTAATTCACCAAGGGCTGCCCAAGATATACAATATCTATACAATTGTGTTAGGACCTTGTCTAGAGGTCAAACACATGTTACAGAACTCGCATACCAAATTCCGACTGGTACACATATCAAAGTTTTACTTTCTGCACAAACAATGTACATATTAAACTTGTCCCAATGTTTCAAGACCAACCAGTCCCTTTGTCAAGCTTTGACTGAGTGAGCAATTTCTATTTTTTACCTGTACAACGATGTGACTAAATTGTATATTTTTTTATGTCACTCGACCCGGGACGTTTCGTCTATTGATAGGGAGTGTATACACACTGCATCAGATAGGTTACAGGTAGGGTGTAGATATCGCCCCCTCCCCTGTTATGTCAGTATCGAGTCATACAGATGATTCAGCTGTTGTTCCCCATCGTCTCTGTTCATGTTCTGAGTTTTCCTGATTTTGATTGCTTCTTTGATTTGTTTCATTTTTATGTGTTGTTCCATTTAACTATCTTGGCATTGTCCCAATTGACGATGTGATTTTGGGTGTTAGCGTGATCTGTTAATGTCGATTTATTGTACTGGATGGCGGATGTTTTGCGTGTGGATCTGGCGAATGTGACGTTGCTCATTTTCTCTACATCCTTTTGATGTTCCTTCAGACGTGTACCACATTTCCTCCCAGTTTCACCTATATATGGGTGCTGACAATTTTTTGCACAGAATTTGATATACAACTTCTGTTTTGTCAAAAGTGCCAGTCTTGTCTTTGGGGTGCACCAGTAATTGTCTGAGTGTTGTCAGTGGTCTCATCGGGGTGCTGAAATGGTTTTCCCTCATCACCCGGTCAAATGCCTCAGATGTCCCCTTCACGTAGGGTATTGTGACCCCGCCTTAGCATTTGGTTTTCTGTACCTGTAACCTATCTGATACAGTGTGTTTAAGTTCCCTATCGATAGGCGAAATGTCCTGGGTCGAGTGACATACAAAAATATACAATTTCGTCACATCGTTGTACTGGTAAAAACATAGAAATCGTTCACTCAGTCATAGCTTGACAAAGGGACCAGTCGGTCTTGAAACTTTGCAACACATTTAATAGGTACATTGTTAGTAAAACTTTGATATCACATATTTTCAAACTGATGAATCTTATTGAAGATATCCGACTGGTACACATTTTGGCTAGGATCAATGCTGACATGATTCGATATGTTTGTTTTGAACAGCTCAATATATAACACATAACATACATACAGGTAAGTAATTAGCACCACTATAATGGACAAGAATGTTGCATATCAACTTTCATAAAACCTTTACCTCAATGTAAAGCTATAACAGCTTACCGACGAAAAGTGAAAAATGTTCCTGATTAGTTTGTATCTGAGTGAAGTTGTTTTAAAGGCTGATTACCAAAGTTTTCACTATGAGAAAATCTAAGTATCGTTTGAACACAAACAGTAATTGAAAATTTATTTTGAAAGCTTTAGAAAATGTCTGTTAGCTTTGTTAAGCAAATTAAGGGTGCGAATGACCAGTGTCTTAGAGCTACTCTGTGCCGCTGTAAATACCTCACTCAGCCAAAATGTGCTGAGTCAGTAAAGTCAGCTGTCAGAAAATATCGAGACATTTTGCCTAATAGTTTGTGTTTTACATGATGCTATCAACAGCTATGGTCATATAAGGATGTGCCAGGTTTTGATGGTGGAGGATAGCCAAAGTTCCCGATGAAAAAACACCAACCTATGGCCTGAACCTGGCGACTGCCCAACATGTATCTTGAGGTTGAGGTCATAACTGTTCTCGGATGCACCATGAATCTTGATGAAAGGTTGAATTGGGACTAAATTACTGAAATCTGAGATTTTCTTTCTAATACTTGAGATATACACATATGTATTATGTGTTTATAATGTTCTATTTGCAAAGAGCTTATCAGTCTATACTTTTTCACAGTGTTCTATTTACTTTAAGTATCGAGACAATTCATCCAAATTTGATACAACGTAATGTTTATCCACTTCCTGTGGTAGGTTGTTCATGTCCTTGCGATATAGAACTCCAGTCAAGCCTGCTTCCCTGGCTCCGCAGTAGTCATTGTGAAAATGATCACCAACATGGAGAGATTGACAAGCTGGACACTCTCCGAGTCTAAGAGCTTCCTGGAAAATCCTAACATCTGGTTTGGCAATTTTGAACTCTTTTGAGGAGATCACAAAATCAAAGTGATGTTTTAAAGCTATTTTATTCAGAATTGTCTCCAAACGTTCATCAAAATTTGAAATAACTCCCAATTTGACACCGCTGTTTTTCAGATTCTGTAATGTCTGATCTGCCCCTGGAAGAACCTCCCATCCATTGGATGTTCCGAAATGTATATACAAATGTGTGAAAATTGTTGAAATTGTGCTGTCGTTTCCTTGGTAACCAGCATCAACAAAAGTTTTCTTGACAAGATCTTGCCACCAATGGTGGGAGGCCATGTTTTCCTCTGCTCCGAAATTTGGATGTTGTTGGTTCTGTCTCGCCCAATGTGTTTTGAAGGCCTGGTTGATTTTGACTGGATCCAATTCCACGCCGTACAGTTTGGAGATCTGGGCATACTGCTGACCAACCCCTCCGAGTACCCTCAGGATAGTGTTGGTCACGTCAAATGTTATCATCTTGACTGGATTAGCCATCTGAAATGTAGAACAGACATACAACAGGATCCACATATAAATACATCAAAATCTGAGTATAATAGAATCTGATACAATTTTAAAAGTTCCAAACACAGACTGGGAGAGCAAAATTATATCTGTGAATGTACTTGTCCATCCAGTCTATTTTTTAACATTTATAGTACATTAAATCGGTGAGATTAAAATATTATTATTAAGGTTTGATTAAGAGTTAACATCCTCATAACAGCTTGGGTCACATGAAGATGGTGTCATCAGCGATGACCATGCCACTTTGAAGTGCCATCTCATTGAAAAGTCATCACCAGTGTTGGTAATTGTTTCAAACTTCCAAATCGTTACCATTTCTTACACGATGAAGTACTAAACAATCATAAACTGAAAATAAAATAAATAGAAAAACATTCACAACAAGAGGCCCAGAGGGCCTGTATCGCTCACCTGAATATGTTTAAAATAATTGGTATGAAGTAAAGATATAACACTCCATGGTAGGTGCTGTAAGTACATATGAAATTTGAAAAAGATCCATCCAGTACTTGAGATATAGCGAGAACAAACTTCAAACAGATCAAGCCCCACCCCTATGCCCCTAGGGATACTCCAGACTAAATTAGGATAAAATTCCTTAATCCCTATGGTAGAAGAAGGATTTTAAAGGTTTTTCCTCTATTTCCCCTATTGGGCCCTGCCCTCTGCTCCCAGAGGGGTCAGACACACCGTTTATACAAAATTGGTTCCCCTTCACCCAAGGATGCTTCATACCAAATTTGGACAAAATCCTGTCATTCCAACAGAAGAAGAAGGATTTTGACGAATTTGCTAATTTCCCCTATTGGGCCCCTCCCTTCTGCCCCTGGGGGCCAGACCTAAGTTTTATACAAAATTGGTTCCCCTTCACCCAAGGATTCTTTAGACCAATTATGGGACAAATCCTTTCATTCCTACAGAAGAAGCAGGATTTTAAAGAACTTGCTCTATTTCCCCTTTTTGGCCCCGCCCCTCAGCCCCGAGGGGGGCCAGACTCACCATTTATACAAAATTGGTTCCCCTTTACCCAAGAATGCTTCAGACTAAATATGGACCAAATCCTTTCATCCCTATAGAAGAAGGATTTTAAAGAATTTGCTATATTTCCTCTATTGAGCCCCGCCCCTCAGCCCCCAGGGGGAGGGGCTAGACCCACCATTTATACCAACCTTGTTCTCCTTCCCTCTAGGATGCTTCTGAGCAAATATGGAACAAATCCTTTCATTCCTACAGAAGAAGAAGGATTTTAAAGAATTTGCTATATTTCCCCTATTTGGCCCGCCCCTCAGCCCCCAGGGGGGCCACACCCACCGTTTATACAAAATTGAGTCCCCTTGGCCTAAGGATGCTCCCAACTAAATTTAATCAAAATCTACTTGGTCGTTCAGGACTAGTAGCGTTTTAAAAGAAAAGTTGACGGAAGGGCATGTTATGTAGGACAGACAATGGGAAGAAAAGCTAGGTTAATGGAGGACAGACAAAAGGAGGAATATAAGGGAGGATAACTTGATCATACATATATTTTTACTTCAGGTCATAGCAGTATGATAAGTTATTAGAACATGTGAAAAATGTGAGTCACCTTTTGCCAAGCATATCCTATTGACCTGGAATGTCAGTGTAGGAAATTTGTTGTGGGCTCATCAATTCTTAAAAGTTACATTTGAAAATATGACCTGACTGTTAGCAAATGAAATACATATTCATAAAATCTGGTGAACATTAAATTTATATATATATATAAAAGAAGTCGTAATAAAAGAACAGAATTAAACTATTATACAATCAAATTTCAGGAACTGAACTTGAATAGTAGATCTTGATAACCAAATTCTTGTATCAATATATTGACCACTAATTAATTTGTATGTTTAGCATTTGTTTTTTCAACACCTTTAAAAATAATGTTTCGAAATTGCAAGCCTTATTTAATTTACAATTATTATGAATAAGTTTACTTATATTAATCACAAATGTTGTCCCAAATAAATTGGAGAAAAGCCGGAGCTTTGACAGATGACCCTTTACCTTTTTATATCTGATCAGGAAATTGAACCCCATTTGTTAAAGACGATTTTGCTTACACAATCGAACAACCCAAAATGATGTTTTCATTGTCATGTTGAGATAATTTCTACGGTCTTCTTTGTCAATAAATACTGTTATGTGGTTTGATGTCATGTAGATTTGTAGAACGATGAAAGGGAATGTTTTAATATATGCAAATCAAATGAAGAATCCAAAGATTTAAGGACAAGGAAATGTAGATAATTGACCTTTGACCTTTAATTGACTTAAGTGAAAATGGTACGAAACGTATGCACATTGTAAGGATTGATGCACATTTGTTTAAATGTCACTGAGAAATATGGTATTTAAGTAATGATGAAATTAGTATCATGGACAGGCTCGGCGTCAACATAAGAAAATACAAATGGTTATACTGTTGTCTTGGCATAACAGCAGGACTAAAAGCATATTACACTATTCCTAAGGCAGGACAAGAAAAGTACATTGTTATAGATGTATAGTTGTTAAGAAAATGTGAAAAAGACAAGGGTCAGTAATTAATTGAATGTCATAATGAAGTGACTGCTTAAAGTATAACTTTGTATAATAACTTGAGTTGCAAAGTCTGTAGTTATCCTTTTTTTCCTTCATTTAAATAATTAAAACTCTTGACACAGTTTCTGGTGCTGATGACCATCCTATAAAGCTACTCAAAACTTCACTCAGGACAACAAAATTAAAACATTTTTTTTTCCAAAGATGCAAACAGTTTTAATTGAGAGGTAAATCTTATTCGAATCGTATTGCATGCATGAAGCAATTACAAGAAATGATCATGCATTCTCTCACCAAGCGTTAAATATTGGGTCATCATTAAGCATAACATGGAAATAGATAAATCCTTCATCAAGGGAGATAACTGTTGCGAGTTTACATACACAGCAGCAAAGGGCACCTGTCAACAATATTTCAGCGATGTGAAATGCATAAATAAGAATGACACACCGAGATAAGCACAGCTATGTAAGGATCGGACAAAATACAGAAGTTGGATAACAATATGCAAATCGTAGTCGTATTCACTAGAGAACAAATGTATAAATAGCAGACAGATAAGTTTTCACCTTTGGTTGTCAAGTCGAAACTTGTCTGCCGGAAGTACCAGCGAAGACATCAAATTACTGTTATGTGATTGGTACATTTACAAAGCACATTCATAAGTAAAAAAGTAAAATAATAAAACGAAGAATTATTGACTATGAAAGAGGTTAGTTGTTTACTTATTTTATGATTTCTATATTTGATTTTTTAAAATGAGATTTCATTGAAAAAATATTGAAGAAATATCCGCAGTAACTGGCATGGCGCGTAATCAATGACAACACTTGTGGAGTGTGTTCTTGCGAGAGTCGTTATCGGTGGATTGTAACATGGAACAAGGTGGTAAGTTGCAACAAAATATCGCATTGCTTAGAGATATGCTTACTCTATCGTTCTAGGGTATAATGTGTATATTTTCATCATTCAAATGGCAGAAAAATATGTTCGAAATGAACGAAGCAAGCAGTGACACCTCTCTGTCACTGCTCCTACGATTGACATTGTATTTGTTAAATTGAAGTTAAAATTCTTGGTTTAGATAAGATAAGGGTCTTTAATGGTGCCAGTATTTTATTTGACAAGTGCATTAATTCATTTACGCGGTCAAAATATGATAATGGTTTTAAATGACCAAACGAAAACATGAGTTAGAATAGATCTTCTTTGCAAAAAAATAAAAATAAAGTAAAAAAAATAGTCAGTCGAAGTTCGAACAAAGTAACACTACTTTGTCATAAGACCTACTTCATACTCTCTGACAGAGCATGGAACTTGGTTCTTTAATTGTCATTTTGATAGTTTACGGTTATTTTTTTAAAATTTAGAAACATTGAGTTTAACATGAATATCAGGATCTGGTGAATTTAATTGATACATAAATACTGTATGAAATACACCTGGTAATCTTCCAATCGATTTAACATTCAGGAAAAAGTATTGTAAAAAAATATTACAGTGTACTTCTATATATACTTAAGTCTTTTACTGATGCTTTAAAATTTAATAATTATTTGAGTCTGATGACAGCAAGTGTTGTTGTAGGCGGTCAAAACAGCTAGGTCTTAGTGAGAGGGACTTACACAACCTATAAAATTTTCAATGTGTCGTTTCGATTACTAGAACGATATGTACACTGTCACTTTCATCAGACAAATGACAAGTGAAGTGTATGCACACAAAGGTGTAAAATGTGTACGAGTTGTCCACAAAATCGATGTTGATTTCGGCTACGCTGTAAGCGAAAGTACAATAGTTTTTATATAGGTACCGAAATGACTCGATCCAGCTACGCTTTGTTAAATACTTGGTCATAGATGTGCAAGAGTCTTTAAACCCCCTCGTCTCGATTTAGAAGTGCATATTTAGGTGTGCACACGCTTCACTGGTCATTTGTCTGATGAAGGTGACAGTGTACATATCATACTAGTCATCGAAACATCACAAAGAAAATTTTATTGGTTGTGTAAAAAAAGAACTTTTCATAATCCATACTTACCAACCTGAAGAAAATGTTTAGAAAAAGGTCTTAGTGATTTATAAATCCTATTGCCCAATGCTTTTTTTGTCCACTGTCTAATTGAGACTTGACAAAAGGGATTTTTGTGGTATGTATTTTCAGACAAGACCTGATTATATTTTTCGAAAATGTTGGTGAGTCCCACAGGAAAATCATGAATCTATGCCTGTACTTTAACACCTGTGTTCCAATTATCCCTGCTTCAACTCCTTTACTATTGGTATATTGTTAAGTACACATGAGTTTATAAGTGCAGCCTGGCTTGACTATGAGTTTGAATGCACTAGTAATTTAAAAAACAGTTTCTGTGAAATTTAGGTTCCAGTACTAAACCTTAATGTCCATACTGTTATTTTAAAATTTCCATCTGAGGCTGCCTCATGTTTATTTAACATCCAGGCTCTAAATATAACAGGATGTGGTGCTGGTTTACGATAGAATTTTAATTGTACACAATATTTACAGACTCTTTAACTCCGGAACAGATAAATCAATACACTGATAGTTCCATACACATACAATGTATTGGCATGGGGTACTACATTTTGTACATGTATAAACATAGGTCTTTCTCCGGTCACCTTTGACCTATTGTATGATAGAGACGAAGGAAATTACCTTTTACACGACTGAGATGAATAGTTTACAGTTACGTAGTGTTAAAGGTTGATTTATTATTGGGTGTGAGTATCCGTATAGTTATCATCAGGGGTTTTGCCAGGTATTTTGGGAAAGGCCCCAAAGCTGGAATTGGGAAAATATCATCAGCATAAATTTGGCAAAAATTGTGAAATATCATCAGTGTTCCCACTAGTACGAGTTTGGGAAATATCGTAAGTTTGGAAAAAATAAAACCTGGATTGTGATTAACAAACACTTCTCTAGCTGTTTCTTGCAGTAAATTGTATAGCAATAAACAAACACATACATTTTCAGTGTTTTTGTTGATTTAATTTCAAATTTTCATTATTTATATATTTTGAATGCTCCTTCGTGGACGGTAATACTTTGGATGTTGCATATATAACGACTAGAAACTTGTATAAACATGCTTTTTAATGCGATTGGGAAAATGAAAACTGAAATTGGGAAAATACAGAGTCATTTTTCATTTGGGAATGGGTCCCTATACTGGACCCGATAAACACCTGGAAAAAACCCTGATCATAGTCTGTGTGTATGTTTATAATCAAGTAATAAAAGTACCTGACTGTGCATCCAATTAGGGGACCTGAAGTTGATTTATGCAGTTCCATAATCAGAGTGACAAAATCATATTGAATTATGTTAATTTTATAGTCAAATGGTTGACAAATGTTGGTTAACACAGATTTATTGCAAAAGAACTGAAAATTACAGTCCCCAGTATAATGTGCCACTCATTTCATTTGCCACCTCCCTCATCACTGCCGACGGGTTAGCTGTGCAGTGATCACAGGTATATTATTATTTGTTATACGTATGCATGCAGACAGTTGTTGCGATGAACTTTCTGCATACCAGGGTACCTGGGGTTGTCTCGTAACATTAGGAAAACCTGTTGATAGTACGTTTACATGTACTTGAATTTAAAGAAATAGCTTTAGCGATCACTTTCTTAACGGCCAATTGATTTGAAGTTGGAATGTATTCAAAACACACATATTTGCTGACCTAGATATTGTACTTTTTGGTCAGCAAATAATTTGCCCTACTGTTAAATATATGTACAAACCTGTGTAAGAGAAATATGGCTTGCAGATTATGTACAGGCAATAGAGCGTGAAGGTCTTTCTGTATTCTAAGTGGGCCTGATCTGATAATTGATTGATCAAGTTTGATTTACAATAATGAATTAAACCTCAAATGCTATGTTGTTTGATAATGCAATAAATAACTGGTTTATAATAGTTTTCAAGGTGTATAATTTGCATATCAAATAAATTCGTTCAAACAATGTCTGGTAAATTTGTTTACGCCAAGACATGTAATTATGTCATTATTTTGATTTACATCCTGTAACTTAATTTGTTTAGTGTTAGTAATGCACAATCACAAAAAACTTTATAAACACCTTAAGATAATACGTTTTTGGATTGCCTATACAGATATTTCCTATGAAGCATATCAGACGATCCAAGTTACCGTCTTTTGGAACACTTATAGACTTGTATGTAGTGTATAGACCTCATTATGTATTTGTCTGGTGCTCAGCATGTTCACTTTGATACATGTACACAAGTCAACTGAATTCGGGCCAAATGATGGCATTGATTTGTTTCCGCCTTCGTCTCTCTAAAAATTATGGTATACCCGTAGATACGTATAGACAAAACATTTTTACAAAGGTTATTAAATGCAGGGAGTTCAATTCAGAAATTAATAAAATAAGCAAAATAACATCAGGTTACGTAATCACTAAACAGCAGAATTGGTAGTTTAAACCAAACATAAATATTCGTTTACCTAAATATTGATTATAAATTTATATATTATTTCAATACAATATCTGACTCTAAATAGATTACCGTCAGGGTTACATGAAGATCCGACTGATGACATTTTTAATAACACTTAGCCAGAAATTTAACTTCAGATATGGAAATATATTGGTTTTGAAGGTGTTCCATTATACAGATTTCACTGCAGAAACTTGAGAAAGGTAACTTATTACAGGTAAAACTACACATATCGGATCCACATACAATTTCCACAGGTATCAAACAATAATCATGAGGAGCCATGCATTTGAACAAAAAATTTCAGTCATCAATATTTTCTAAGTTAATATGGATTTGACAAGTAACTAGTAAATGGGTCCCTGTTAGCAAATTCAATTTTGAGAAGCTAAAAAAAGCGAGTTTGTAATGAAAGGTGCCAATGGCCCCATATACATCCCCCAACAGAATTGCAGCATAACCGTATTTATAGGAAGAACATTCAACCAGTTTCATTTTATGAAGGATGGCACTTTCATACAAGTATTCAAACAATTTCATCAAGTCACATCATTTAATATGATTAATCTCCTAATAGAGCATTTCGTGAGAATAAAAATATAATTAAGATTTTAATCAACAACATGTCATGTTTTTAACACCATGTTTGCTATTATTTTGGTGATACATGCATTTCATTATCAATAAAAATCAGTACAACACCGTTATAATGGGGATAATCAGGTGTAATATTGATTTAAATTGCCTCTAATTATGAGATTATGTGCCTTTTGAGGCAATATACTTGTACTAAACTAAATGCAGTAGTTAAAAATAACACCATTTAAATTCATCTCAAAAGAGTCCTTTAAATTCTTAAAGAATGAGATGTACAATGTACGTACACAAAGTATGGTAATTGAAATTTTTTAATTGCTTCTCATAAAAATGATAATTACAGAACCACAAATTTATTATACCGGAGCTTTATAAGTGTTCAGAATGCTGTAAAAGGCACATCAGATCTATATAATAAATAATTTGTATGACACTGTGGAACTGCAGTTTCACTACTGTACAGGCAAGGGATGAATAGTGGATGAATTTTAAATGAATTTATGTAGAATTCTTTGAATCTTTATTAGCTGTTTCGTTTTATTTCGAAAATGAGCGGCAGACTTCAATGCAAAACAGTTTATTAAAAATAAAATACTTTAGATTAAAATTCATTTCTGTGACTTAAAAATTATGAAATTGATTTGAAATTTTTCTCAATTCTCCAAGTCCCCCACCTGGAATGATTCTGAATTGGTAATGGTGTTCAACGATTTGATTGAAAACATCTTGAGTATAATTCTAAACTGTCTGATAGATATTGAACTTACACCTGAGATGGTATGACTTTATGACTGTTTGACCGCTGACAATACATGGCCACTTAATTCCATTAGATGTCTCCTACCTAGGGTGAAATTGGTGTCTTATTTAAAAGCCTTGTTACCTTATTTGATAAAAGCAAAAAGTGTTTCATTTGAATCCCTAAGAGTTTATTCTTGACTTCAGATTAAAAAAAGAATGGCATTTGGTTCAAAGTTTACCCAGTTTCTATGTTGCTGAAAATTTTATAAATTCGGTAATTTTTCTTCCAATGAAGACTTTAAAAAATGATATAGAAATACTACACATGTTGGACTAGCCACAATGGGACGGCCCTCAGATATCTATGCATAATTTACAAGCTACATATAAAGTCAAGTCTTGTCAGAGTATTTCAACTACCATACAACAGCCCAAGTGTTCACAAAAAGCTTACATTACATTTCAGTTGAAATTGATAGCAGCAATAAAAACCAGCATTAAAATCTACTGTCATACTTTCCAACTTATTCGCTGAAGACAAGGTGCTCCACTTGCTGTAGTTGTTTTCAGTAGGATGTTTCTCTGAAAATGGAACAGTTATACTAACCATATAAATATAAAATACATATGTATATGCCACCCCCAAGGTTGTATTTTGGATTTCCAATAAACTGGTATGGCCTAGCTCTGCATATATATTTGTACATAGATTACATCATGTGAATCCAATAAGCTGATAATGTTTCATGCTTTTGTAAAATTGGCCCCCTAAAGTTTTGATTGTTTGCATGTGTTTTTTTTGTTGTTGTGTGTGGCGGTTTTATATATTTGAAGTGTCTGGGGTCATATCTTGATGGTGTCCACCGGAAAGTTTTATAAATGGCCCGATCTATAAACCTTTTTTATAGTACTGTCACACTGAAATGTCAGCTTTCACATTGCTACATGTACATGTGAAGTTTAACATACATACCCACCAGTGGAATGTGACGGAGTCTATTTTTAGGAATCATTGGTTCCTTAAGGTCAAGGACAGTGTTAGTTACAGGTCAAGGTGATCACTTTCGAAGGCAGGGTCTAGGAATGTAAAAATTCAATTTACCAGTGTCTGGAATAACCAAACTATCTGGCATGGGTATATGGTTAAATTAACCACATTTATTTGCCCTGGGGAAGGTTTTTTTCTCTGTTTTCATATTTATTAATGGTAAGGTGTGCAAGTTTCATACATTTTCTATTTGGTCAAGTGCAAATGCATTAAAACTTTTTTAGAATTTTGCAGGTCAGCAACAGTAATAAACTCCTTAACTAAGATTTGCCTTGTTAAAGGTGTATTATGTTAAAGATGACACTTTAGACTTGATGTAATAATTTTTATTCTTATCTACCATATTTATTTGGTGATGAACCCCTGCCTGGTAGTTAGCTTAAGCCCAACCATGTCTATTACAAGTCAGTATAGAAATGCCAACATAAGTTTGATTCATTGTTCTGTAATAAGCCCACCCCCTACTTTGACTCAGAGATTATATGACGCCCTCCTGGGCTTTTTGCTGGATAAATGCTGTAATTAATAAGTTCTTGGCATAGAACTGAAGGATTGTCACTTCTGGATAGCTTACTCTGAAACCAGGTGTCCTTTTAGATAAGTCTGACAAATTTTAGTACAAGAAAAAATGATCAGAAATGTGACCTTTCTATTTAAGTGTCATATAACTGCCCTTTTAGACTGCTCATTTGTGTATTTATTTTATATAGTAACGGACAGGTATTGGTAATAAAACTTAAAACACGAACAGAACATATTTTTTTTTATTAAACCAATATGGTGACAGGGGACATCCAGTTCAAAACAAGATAATTTTGATTTCTTGTTTAAAAACCACTACAGGTTGAAATGCTTGGAAAACCATTGAAGTGGAAGTAATAATTTATTTGCATAATTACATCTAAAACATTTTAACAGACTGTTGAATTCAGAATTTCTTAAATCAATTAAGGCTACCCAAACCAAATTCCTTGGCTGGGATACAATGTTAAACGGTCTGTAATAAACTCATTCACCCCTGAAGACACATTTGAACTCTTCCAATTCAAAGGATGGAATAGTTCATTATGAAATTTCAGGGATGAAGTTAAATGGAGGAGGATAGTGTGTAAGTCTGGATGTTCCACGCTCATGGTCGCCTCTTTTTAAGACTCGTGAAGCACACATTGGCACACTGGCCGTCTCAGGATGATAGATCGCTTACACCTTCATCATGTATGCAGTACACTATTGTAAACGTTTTGACACCAGTATTCACTACCGGAATATTTGTACAGGGGTGATAGATTGGGGATCAGGAGGCATTATAGTATAGTTATAACCCTAGTATTATATGCATTCTTATACCGGGATTATATAAATGGCGCCTCGGACGAACCCTTAATACGATTCATGTTTACCAAATAACTTTGATGGGGTAAATATTTTATTGTTGGATTTGATAATTGGCAATTTATACAGCAATATTTAAAAAAATTATAGTATGATTTAAGTATTTCAGTTATCAAGATTCACAATGATTAACTTATAAAATAATTTTATTAAGTTTTACCTGTTATCAGTTAAGAGGAAAGATCTGTGAACCATACATTATGACATTTTTTGCTCCAACCTAAACTCGTTCATTTAAAATGAAATATATGTTTTAACTTCAATACTTGATATGGTAAACCACCAGTCAGATCTAACAAAAGTAAATAAATACTGTTGAACCTGTTCGAATCATAGCTGCTATAATATGTAAAAGTATATATCATAGGCAAAACTTTGTCAGGTTTAACATGTGCAGCTCTCTGTGGCCTTCAATCTTCAACGAGACCAAATATAAGCAAAGCACATCAGAGAAACAGTCCTGTAATTTGTTAGAGTAAATAGGAATGCCTATTTGTTAGGACGGAGCACACCTTGTATCCTGTTAGATATGGAGTATTTGCTCGACACTACTACTACAGTTTGATATATATGTATTGATAGATTTAAGTTCCGAAATGGCCATCTGCCAAATCCGAAATTCCTTGGAACACAAAGAGAAAATGACTTGTGTGATTGATATACACGGAGGAGCACCGGGGTGTAGCCGGGTCAGTCTTGGCGGTAATAACTGATTATAGGTATATATATATACCTTATATAGGCACACGATTATCTCAGCATTGTTGTGTATAATATCCTGAAACGGACATGTCTACCGATATATGTTCAGGTTTCTGCTCAGTTTCTAAATCTAAGAATTACCGTGTAATGAAAGACATCTCAAATAATGTGGAATGTTCTAAGTGTAGTTATTTTTGTAAAGTGAAATTAATTTAATAATTTTTATAAATACTGTGTTAAAAAGTTATTTTAATGTTGTTGTTTTTTTTGCATTATCTTTAAATATATATAGCAAGCAAAGAATAATTCTACTGAAAATACTGTGGTATACCATGGGATTTAGCTGCAATTAAAACAAATACCAGTAAATCTGTATATTTGCTTTATAAATGTGTAGTTATTAAACACACTCTCTATACTTACTGTGTTTGTGTGAGTGTATTGTCAATGGAACAATATTTATATTGGTAATCGTGACACTTGAAAGTCGGCTTCAAGTAACAGATCTCGAGTGATCTGCTTTGAATCAATCTCTCGGGTGACTAAGATTGTTGGAGTGCTGTTTTGTTAATATTGATTCAAAGCTATTCATAATGTTATTTGAAGCAGACTTCCAAGCATCACAATGACCAATATAAAACTGGCATCATATATAACCCAACAACATGTTGGTTACTTACATTTGTATTAGAACTATTACTATGTTTACATTTTCATTGTACTGCCCTTAGATAAATCTACCAACCAAAAATGTTGTTATAAGCCAATAACAGCAAGAGCTATATTGCATGTAAATATTTCCACTTGAAACTACTTGGGTCTATAGCTCTCCGTCAGAATAATTGGGGACCAATCATGGTATCAATTTCAAATTATGACAAATTGCTAGACGGTTTCCGACTGACTTTGTTGCCTGACGGAACTGGTAATCCTAGAAAACGCAACTTTGTTTCCACAAAAGTAGGTGTTTTACTATTTGGAAAAACAGTTTGTTGAAATGTTAATGATGACCAAAATGCCCCACCCAGAAAGATACTATAGAATTTAAAGGGGGTTTTGAAAATAATTGTATACGGAAATGCATCTCATTAACATTTATGATGGTATACAAGCAACAAGCTACATTCAGATGTAATCTCCAGCATGCACTACTGCACAGATATATTGTATATCATGAAAAATGTTAAAAGGAGGCATTTCAGTCATTGATTGAGTACAGTTTCCATTAGGTAGGTTCATGTACATGTAGAGGCATGCTATGTGCATTTTACAATCAACATTTTCCAATTTTAGTGTACAGTGTAATCTAGATTATTTGGCTTCAGTAAAAATGGAAGTCACAAAAGGAATTTATCTCTAAAAGAAACCATTCTAAATTCTGTACGAGGATGAGGAACACTTGTTTAATCTGGTCGAAGTATGTACCCAGTAATGTTTTTTGTAAGACGACTCGCCAAGTTTAGTCTGATCTACTGCAAAGGCTTTATAGAAATTTAAATATGTTAATTAACCTTTAACATTAGAGTACTTTAAGGCGGGAAGATTTGATAACATACCCATATTCACAAAGGTAGTCACAGGTACTGGTTGAGCTCTGACCTAGCTACCTCCACTTGAGATCCGGGCGGCATTTTATTGGCAGGTGTTTGTAATATGATTTATATAAAAAAAAGTTATATAATCATTTAATTAGGGCCATACAATTTTTGAATACGATTGCAAATAGTAATTTAAATTAGCATTGACTTCTTGGAAGGGAAACGGGGACCAGTATATAACGATATAGAAGTCTGTTTACATTCCTTAGATTGTCAGTGTTGCCTGTGATTACCCAAGACGCCCATAATCAATAGAAATACAGGTGAATTATAAAGTATTGTAGATAGATAAGTCTGGGCAGTCTCCTATCCTAATTCAATGCTATACTTCATAACAGGAAACATCAAGGATTGCTTCTTGTGGCTTAACATTTATGAAGTATTTCTTTTTATTTTAGGTTCAAATGGGATTTTATTCCTTCAGCATCTTTTGGGAGGGATGCCAGGGTTGGGGTGCCCCACGTTCACCCCCCTTACATAATATAATATAACCTCATGAAGGAGGCCTCTTTCCCTTTGTTCTCTCTTTCTTTTTCATTTCCTCTCTCAAACTCTAAATCATTCATAACAATAATATTTATGAAGTATTTCACTGTTACAGCCTTTTGAGTTTCTGCTGATGTACACATATGTTTGAGCTGTAATCTGATTTGTCTATTCACATGTATTTGTAGAATGTTTTTGTACCTGGTTGTAAATAACTGACATTGTCGCTGGGCTGTAAAACAATGCAAAAAGCAAAATGCTCATTACTATGAACAGTTCAGTGTTTTGTAGAGATAATCACTCTTTGTGAGTGTTGTGTATATCACTATTGTCTTGGAATTCATATACTTCCTTGATACATGTATTACATTAGTAAAACAGAGTGATTTACTTAAAACTAGTTTTTACTCTCTTATTTGACTGGTTATTTTACAATTTTATAGGAAGAAAATTAAATGTTTATGTAGAAGGAAGCCCCCAGCTATATTGTGGCTCGGCCTTAGTTTTTATTGGAAAATCAGAGTTGATGCAAGCTGTTTGTGTGGTGTTTGTATCATGTATGACTGGTAAATTATTCATCCATGGGGGTGATCATATTATATTTACCGCATGTTCATCTTTTACTGTATAGTTGTCAGGTAAAACAAAATCGATCCAGTTTGTGGGAGTGAAAACTGGTAGTATGCAAACCCACCTGCTATTGTATTTGGCTAATTAATCTTATAAACTTGTACATGACTTCTATTTAATTGTCATGTGGAGAAATCTGCTGAATTCAAAAGTCAAGAAGGAAGGAGGAAAAAATAAGCATCTGCCTTCAAAATAGGGATACATGCATTGCAAGCATGAAAAAGGAAACTTTAGTACTGATTGGTGATTTTATTTTGAAGCATGCAAGTAAGGAAATGCTTTATTTTTCACCTTAAATTACCAGTTTTGCATATGAGTATCTCTTGGAATGATGGCATGTTAATTGTGTACTGAAATCAGGTCTCATGTGTCACGATACAGAGTTGTAGCCCTTTGTTTTGCAAAGTTCTATGCAATGAAATCTGGTCATGTGTCTCACAATATACACCAAAGATAATAGTCTTTTATACGTTTTTGATGAGGACGTTTGTCTGGAGATGGGGGACTCAGGAAAGCCTTGTTTTCTATGTAATGGTGATGGAAACTGAAAATATTTGTATGTTTAAAATGCAAAATGTAATAGTTTGCATATTCAAATATCAAGGCAAAAATATGAAATGAAATAAAGGCAAAAATATGAATTGAAATAAATTTTACCTTATATCCAATAGTAAAATGTTTATACACATTTGTCATTGTAGGCTGAAGGAGGCCAATGTCCAACATGAAGAAATCAACACCAAGGGGAGGTCACTCTAACCTCCCCGTGCCGAAGCCTTCAACCGGCACACCGGGTAACAGTAAGTCGTTACTCAGGGGAAGTAACTTTGCTCACTCTGCAGAGGACATCCCCAGGCGGGTACAATATAGTCTCAGAAACAACACTCCGTCGCCAACGCGCCGGACTGGTTCCCCCGGCAATGAAGGGCGTAGTCGGCTAGCTGTGCCAGTGAGAGACCATAGTGAGTTGTGTTCTTTAGTGATATATATGCATTGTAAACAGGATTAACAGAAATATACATCCATCGGACAGGTGTCTTTGTGACTCGTTCTAGCCATCCGATTTGTTTCCTTTTCTGAAATATATCTTCCAAATACACTGTATACGTAATTGAAAGTGATTTGATTGAACAGGATGACTTGTGTGACATGCACCTTTTCAGAACCAATGCCCAAAGTTCAGGGCCATACACAAAAAAACGGTCAGAGTAATGTTGTCTCAAATCAAACAGCTGTCAGAAGTCAGTATTCCAAGTTACGAGATGAATATTTGTCTTATTCATGAATAATGTAGTAGAAATTAATATACAAACAATATCTGCTCGATCACTCCGTGTTTTATATCAAGTCCTTTGTAACTTAGATGACTTGTAGAAATAAAAAATACATTAAGGTAAATTTGTAGTGTGGAAGAATTATTGATGGCCTATCAGATACACTATTTGTAAAGACCGGCCACTTCCATTGTGTTTTACTGTAATAAGCCCATGCTCATCAATAAGCCCACCCCACAGATTTTACCCATTTAAATACACTTTATTTATGATATACTGCTCATACATACTGTAAGGTGGAGGTTTTCATGTTCTGAGTCTTTATTTATGGTGTTGTCATTTTTGCTTCGGCAATGCTATTGTAATAGCTATTTAATAATGGGCCAATAAATGCAATTTTGCATAGGTTTTTTGTTTTATTTAGTGAATTTAAAAACTTCCATCACATGAAAATTCTGCTTTTAGTACAGAATTCAAATTTCGGAATATGCTCGTCCTTGCAGAGGGGTTCTATTAGACTCCTAAGCGCATGGCCTTATTACAGTGGTAAACAATTCTGAATTTAAACTTCTCTGGATTCTGATTGTTATTAAAGATATTTGTTATCTTATAAAATTCTTTTTTTTTTGCTCAAGAGTTTCATGCTGAAAACCTGTAAACTTTCTTTGCATACATGTATGTGTCTTTATGTATTACAAGCTAGATGATGATCGATGTTCAAGAATTTCAGTATCGAGTCTATGTCAGTGATAATATAAAGGCCCAAGGTCGATATATACATTGTAGGTCTTTTTCAGTGCTACAGCAATATTTCTGTACAAAGATAGTCAGACTATTAGAAACTTACATGTACAGTAGATTTCTCTTAATATCACTTCCCATTTGTCAGAGAAAAACATGATATTAACAGAAACATGACATAAACAGAATACATATTTTCTGATGTTTTTCAGCCCTCAAAACTGGAAGTGAACTTAGTCAAATGCCTAAGTGATGTGGCTCTAATTAGAAGATTGATATTTTGTAACTAACCTTGTTCTTTACCCTAGTTTAAATATAGATATAAGTAAATAAGTATAGAAATAAATATATTATTTGTATTTCATTTCAGTATGCAGTTACATTTCATATAGTTAGTAGCAAAATGACGATCAGTACGATTGTAATTATGATTGTTTACTGCAGTAGTGATGTAGGCATACAAGTGTTTGGCTGGTATTCAGTGCATCAAATTCAATTGTAAACATGAGACTTGGTAAATATTTACCTATATCTTGATATATATACTGTTCTTTCGCTAGTAACATCTTTTTATAGGTTAATTTCCTTAGATATTTGCTGCAAGTGTGTAATCGAAGATAGTACACATGTTANATTGTTTACATAATGCGTCCAGGGTGTGACAGAAGGTCCCCAGGGCATTTATCATGAATCATTACCACCATTTACCTGTATTTTATTTGTGACAGTGGCCAAAATAAAGTGATATTAAGAGAAATCAACATAAAATCAGGTGATAATAAAAGAATTGAATTGCATAGATTATATAGCAGGAAAAACGGTGCATTAAAAAAACATGATAATAACCGAAAAGTGACATTAACAGACGTGATATTAGGTGAAATGTACTGTATTACCTACACAGATAGTTCTTCACTTTCATGAAGGTATGGTTGTTTTCTCTGATATTTAGACTTGATTGGCCAGAAATGCATTCTTATACAATTGATATTGTATATTAGACAATGCAAGCCTATACATATTTTGTTTGAGTTTGACTGAATTTCTTTAAGTGGTTGTAAACGCTAGACTGTTTGTTGGCAATCGGTTGATCGTAATTGTGACATTTTGAATATTTTTGTGAATTATATGCGAGTGTCGTTGTAAGACATTCTGAGAATTGAAACATACTCAATGTCAACTTCAATTGTGATATAAAGGAAGAAAATGTGATATTAGCAGAACAAATATATATTTTTGTGAAAATAAAGTTTTTGTGTTAATCTTTAAATATGTTTAAATAAATGGCTTTTAAGAATTAAAAACCAGAGTTCTGAAAATCCTGATAATTTGTTTTGAGGGATTTTAGTTGAAAATATTTGGTTTTAGACTTATAAGGTCAAATTCTTACTGAAGGAGAAAAAACAAATAAAATAATGAGGAAGCTTAACCATGACAGAAGCCTGTTTCTTCAATTTTCTATTCAGGCTCTTTCACCATATAAACTTTAGTAATACGTGTATTGCTAATATGACACAACTTTTAATCCCCAATTTGTAGGTCCACAATCTGGTGTCCGTTACATCACAGAGGATCTCATCAGGAAGATGGCCAAGGAGGAAAGCCTGGAAATGATCACCACTCTCAACCTCACACTGTCCAAGGAAAACGGCAAGAAAATAAAGGTTTGTTCCTATATGTATATATCTATTTTTGACATCTTCGTCGTCTTCCGGTAATGTGTCGGGTTTCTCCGGAAGCGTGTTGCATTGACATGCACTGCACTTAGGTACCTACACAGCAATGAATGGACATTTTTGTATAATCAATTTTGTTGTTGTTGTTGTTGCTAGATTTTTAAATTGTTGAACCAATACCCAGGTATAACCTTTGAAATTTGTAACGACATAGGCATTGATTCCGAAGTAGATACGTACATATATGAGTAGCGTGTTGTAAAAACTGTATTTACTTAGAGTACAGGTTTTACCAGACTGAGAGCCCTGGTGATATAGTCGGGTCACAAAATTTAAATGCCACTTGTAGTTTTATTGTTCACTGAAATGGAAAGTGGATAATTGAACTGCAAGGAAAGAGGAACTGTGGAACACTTTCATTGAATTCATACAGGAAGACGGATATCAAAATTACAAACTTTTAATAGCTATATAGTACCAGGTAGAACTGCCACTTACAGGTTTAGACAGAGCAGAATTCTTAAAAGGTAGTGTTTGGGTTTTGAAAGTGAATTGTTTTTTTCTGATAATCCATTAGTATTTTAAAATTATTTTAGAATAAAGATAAACCTTTGTTCAATTTATTTATTAGACCAGAAAGTTTTGCATTTGTACGCAAACAAATGTTCTGTATTTAAACTAACAAGACTTTATTTGGCTACGTATTCGCAACAAATAGCCATTAACGTATTGCTGGATTGGAATGGCAAAACAGACTTAGTCTGGAAAGTTTACAATCGGGCTGTAATTTACGTCATATCCCTGCAGTAAATATCCGATTCAAAGGCTGACATTTCACTTGATAGAATGTTATAAATGCTACAATATATATTGAAATGTCATTTAGCGATAGGAGGCTATTTATAACAAATAACTTCACCCAGAAAGTGTCGTTAATTGTTAAAAAGGTATCGTGAACACTAAGATTAAATGTTTAAAGTGTCAGCGCAGGTGATCCTAACGTCGCTAATTGATTCTCACAGGTAACAAATCGGTGAGGTTTGGTAAAAAAGAAATCCCGTTAAGCCACGGAATGTGTATAGAAGATGGATGTTCAAATGTAGGATTGAAATGTAAAATTGAAAGTGGTTTCAAGATAAGCCCTATACCCTATACTATAACTTTACATAGCACACGTACATTGTACATATATATATATCTTAATTGAATTTTAACTGTAAATTGTTTAGTAATTATATGAACTGAACTGATGAAATGGCTGTATTGTTTTCTCGTTTTATATATGACATCTAGTGAATGTAAAGGGTTGTTAAGACTGAAAGATTTAAATAATGATACCAATATTTTTAATTATCATAATTAAGTACATACGAAGTGTTATTATGCTATATGCATTGAATTTAATTCTGAAGAACAACTTAACTTGTGTGTTTTACATGGTTATTGAACAAATATCAGTCTGGTGGTTCGATCTTTAATCTGCTATAAATAATTCAAACTTTTTATTCTGTTACCCTACACTTGTACCGATGCTCAAAGACAACTTTTCTCAGACAGCATCATGTTAGTAATAGCTGAGTTGGATTGCGTTCGATGTATTTTGTTGTCGAACGATATGGCAGCTGAAAACCGGATCACCAGTTTTCTGTAAAACATTAAGGTCTCCTATAGCGTGTGTGTTAGACCTAGTGTGTGTACGACCTCCACGCTTGAGTTACTGACAACATCCTTCCTTTGTTGTAGCTCTCTATCACATGTAGAATCTCCCCGAACTGTACCCATGTACGGCATGTTAAATAATTCATGTCATAGTTATAGAACGGTTATCCAATACTAAAATATCCTGTACTCATGACAGTTGGTGATGCCCTCAGAAATCAATATACAAAAATGTCTAGTTCTAACAGGTTTTCAAAAAATTTGATATAGTGTTTACAACCTCCACTATTACTGGTATTTTTGTCAACAAGCGTCAGTTTTGTTTTTGCTTGCATGATCCCAAATGATACGAAGATATTTTCAAAGGCCATTTATACGTAAAACAGGAGATGATTGTGGTCTACTTTCTATAATCTAATCCACTCTGACCACAGTGAACGAATATTTCTTGTTCAACCTAGAATTATGGATTGTCATAAATAAGAAATATAGACAATATTGGAGTGTCTATCTGGAGTTTAGAAAGTGTCAAACATTAATCAGGGTTTGGCCTCTTGCATTTGTATTTTATATAGGACTCCAAGCTCAAAGATTTCAGAGCAAGGGGTGTCTCAAACCACAATTCAGAGTTTCAAATAGAGTTAGTTACATATCAAAGGTCTAATTCTGGTTTCAGAGAGAGATATATGTCTCAAAGTTCTTTCCATGTTTTCAGAGAGAGAGGGAAATGTTTCAAATCTCTGCTAAGGGTACAGAGACCGAACACAGCCCAACATTCTTTCAAGTAGTGTGATAGGCTTTGCTTTTGCTGACATAAATATTTGTACAAGTGTTTGTCTCAACATTTACTCCTACCCTGTATGTATATATATAGTCACCACATCACAGATAAGACTTACGGCCATTTATTACAGATAATTGGTTTCCCCCCACACACTCCTTATACATGTCGCTTGTTAATTTGGCAGGTAGAGATTTGACTTTTAAGACTTGGACATTTAAACATTTGTTGTTTTCTTGTGAATAGCCTTGTCAATTTCACAATGGTGTATTTAACCTCAGCTTTTGTGTTTTCAACAGGGTCAACTACATTCGGTGTTGCATCAATATGTGTTGAACTTGTGAGTCTGTGGTGTGATTTGCATAAACAAATTATTGACTGTTTATCTAGCTCTCACAGAGCCTGTATACCTATCTATGTTTTCAGGACATCGTTCCGAGCTCCCAGCGATTCTTGAGTGCACTATTAGTTTTTTTTAAGCTTCTTGAACACTATGACAAACATCCTTGGGACAAGTAAGCTAATCTAGGTCTTGTTATAGAGGCAGGAGCCCTAGACCTCAGCCTGGGGTATATTAGTAGCCCGCTGACAAAATTCTTGTTACCTGGTAATCGGTAATACCAGTAGCTTGTTCATTGGTCTAGATCTTACAGATGCTTGACCTGTTCTTGAGATGTCTACACTTACTGAAGATCTCAGCACTTTTAAAGTGTTTCAGAAAAAAAAGCCAAATAAATAATGCAGTGATGTTTATATTAGACTTGTAATAAAAGGTTTGAAGAAAATTTGAGATCCTGATTTTTTTTTGGAAAATCTAGCAAACGAACATGAAGCAATATTTATACAAAACTTATTACCGTTAGTTAATTTATTTAAATAAAAAAAACTGACAACGTTAATCCTGTTTGTATTATGTTGCTTCGTATCTGATATTTAGCTTTAAAAATGATTAAAAATATACTTTAATAAAACAGATATATGGTTAATGGATTTAAATCATCCTTTACATTCTGTTGATATTTCCTTCATTGATATCACACTAATGGCAGAGATTCAATGGCTTAAAATGATTTTATTTCTTATAAAATCTCTTATTCAATTCTTAAGAAATTGTTGTGAAATTCAATATCTGCCTTTAAGGACGTATTGGGACATTATTGGTATTCGCCTTTTTTTTCTACAATGAAACAAGATTTAAATAAAATGCTGGCATTTGTATGATTCAATAACAAACAGAATTTACTGGTCAGTGGAATATACTGTGCATTCATAATCAGGAAATAAATCTTAAGATACCATATATATATATACAAAGGGATTTTGTCTCCTGCAGGTCTCAAATGTATAATTTAATAGACTGTTGAGGAAATATAGTCGGTAGGATATAGGTATAATGTATATTATTTGAGTTGTGGATCAATATACTGTTTACAGTTATTGTTTGTGGCGTGGACACACTTGTAGATATATTTATTTGTACGATCTGAGCTAGTGTATATCTACACAACCTTTAGAAATACACAATTAGAGATTATTTATGTGATAGACCACGGAATACACACAAGACAGATCTTGGGACCCTAGAATATGGACGTTAATGGTTATCAATAGACTGAGTTTGGTATTAAAAAATAACTAGTTGCTCATAAAATTCTGTTTAATCCACCAAGTGAATGTTGAAAAAGAAATGCATCCAAGTCTCTGGATTTTCAAAACAAGAGGTTGATGGAATTGATTCACAAATATTCTACCCGGACATTTTCTCCAAGGAAACTGTTAAAATTACAATAGGTACATTTAAGGCATGCAATAAAAAGCTACCTTTATAAAAGTACCCAATTCATATATCAAAAAAAAAAAGTTTGTCTTGAGGAATTATAAATTCTCTGTAAATACAATTTTATTAATAATTTTGTGCTCTTTACACAAGAATGTTTTTGCTATTTGAATCCAGAACATTTTATAAAAAGAAGTGTCATTTGGCATAAAACATTCTCACTGTAGGTGTTTCTACTTACCATATAGCTGACTATATTTTATACATGGTCGTGAAAAGTGAAAGGGCAATGTTCCCTGCAGGTAGTCAGTTTCATGTACAGGACTGGTGGAAATTTAAATGGACAATGTTGTCGATTTCATATTTACCTGTGGAACGTTAAACCAACAGGTATCTCAATTTCATGATCAATGCGTTTCAATCCAGGTAGACAATTTGCTAGGTTTATAAGACATCTGAAGAGTTTTATAGCCAATTCAGCACATATATATGATTTTTGTGCTGGCTTCCTTACAGTCAAGCATACGAAGTAGACATGTATTAAATACTAAACATGTATAGGTAGATAGTTTGGTATAAGAAACAGGACTTGTGATTCAACTTATGTTTTATTTTTATGGTATAGTTTATATACCCTTGGTATAGATGGAATAAAACATGAGGGATATATACGCATAAAATATGATAAATATTTAGTTATAGCCTTACCTTGTGTCGCTGTGTTGGAATTATACACACCAGTAGATGACTTATAGTAAATGATAAATGGTATCATGATGAAAAATAACAAAAACAAACATGAGTTTGCAAGATGATACAATTAGCATTAATATCTTGGAACTCAAAATATTTCCATTTTTTTTTATTCAGACTGTTCAAATAAACCAACTTATATTGTGTTACTATCAGCGAAAATTGAATGCAGTCTATACCCCATTTTGCTACAGGAAACTTAGTGGAATATTAGTTTGTTGATAACTATTTGATTGATATACATACTAAGGGTTTAGGGCACTTACAGGTAAGTGATGAGTGGGATGTCTTTGTTTAGACAACATTTGTCCTCATACAACATACATGTCCTATTTTGACTACGGCAGAGACACGTCGCTGTTTCCCTCTCCCAAGTCCAAATCTCTATCAGTACATTGGTATGTCATTCTGAAAGATTGCGTATCGGCCGCTGATGGTCTGTGCCTTTGTTTGTTCACTATAATTATGTACATTGTCATTTTGATGACGAAAGATGTTAAATTAACAAAACCAACTCCCAACAGTTATAAATGTGGGGAGGAAAAGATCTGGAATGTCATAATAAGTATTCAACTTATATTTTTATAATCACTGGGGATGCCTGTATTGCATCAACTACATACAAGTCATTCATTTCAACCTAAGTTAAACTTAGAATTCAAGTAAGTATTAGCAGAGCATGTGGTGGAATCATAAAAGATGTTCATGGAAGCATTATAATGTATTCAGAGTGATCTGGTTTTAAATTGAACTTATTTTGCATGAGAAAAATGATATATTTTTATTGAGAGCTGTGATTTAAAAAAATTAGTTGGTTAGTTCTTCTGTGGTTGTGAGTGTTTGTGAGGGAGTTAATGGTATAAAACACACACTCACATTCCTGGTCTTGAAATTATTTAAGGAATAAATCTTAATGATTTCTAAACCTTTTATCATAACAGTGCATACATTTCCCTGTATTTATCGAATCAATATTAACTTTGTCGTCATTGTCATATTGACTTCTCTTTGTTGTAAAATTTAAAAATGGTCTTTCTTGTGACCTTGACCACATATTTATCTTGACCAGTTCTTTTTCTATATCCTTACACAATTTGCTAGGGCCTGTATCTCAAACTCAGATTCTTTGCTTAGGCAAAAATTCTAGTTTTTAAAAATTACACATATTTGAAACATTTTCATATTTTCTGTACTCATTGGAGTCATTTAACTGCCAGCATTTCCATGTTTAGTTATTCATTTTTGAGTATGTTGCAAGATCTCTCTGAGTTACAAAAATGTGAGCTGCAGCACATTATCTGAGTTTGAGCACGAGAATAGTTTTACATTGTAACTCACTAACTGTTGTTTGTTATAAAAAAAACCTGAACTTGACCTTTCCATTACAGTACATAGAAAACCTTGACCTTGTCGTTACAGTACATAGAAAACCTTGACCGGTGTAAGAAGCTGACCAACCTGAATATGAGCTGTAACATGATAGAACGTGTGGAGAAACTAGAGAAGCTCATCAAACTGCGCGAGCTGAATCTGGCCTATAACAACATCACAAAGGTGGAAGGACTGGAGAATCTGGCTAACCTACAGGTAAAGCTAAGTTATATACTGTAGTCTTGTTAAAGATTGTTCAATTATTGAATGCATGAATGTCAATACATTTTACAAATATATGTTTATATGAACATGAAAAAAAATAATTTGTATTTGAGTGTAGACAGTGAAATGCTCTTCCATAAATACAAAATATTGTCAGAGTCATTGTAAAAGAAAAGAACACTTAATATAGCAAAGAACAATTTAAATAATTTTTTAATTTCTGTTTTCATAAGTCTTTCATATTCTGTACTAAGCAGAATTGTTTCATAATTTATGAAATAATGGTAAATTGACTTGTCATTAATGTTCTAGCCAAATGAGAAATGATTTTGTTGGTGTTAAATTAACACATTTTTCTCTGCACATATAACAGATGCTGAATGTCACAGGGAACAACATAGAACACATACCAATCTGGCTGGGCAAGCGACTGAAAGCACTGCGTACACTACACCTGGGCAAAAACAATCTACAGTCGGTCAGTGTAATATAGCAAAGTCAAGTAGGAGTTACTGCCCTTGGTCTGTTAAAACACTTGCAAATGTAGATCTCTACCTAGACTGGCTACCATCCCCTAAGTTTTTACTACTAGCTTATCTCCCCCTAGTCTATAGAATCGGTCATCCAAGTGATCCAAATTTTTTGAGTTAAACTTTTTTCTGAATAATTCAATATTCTAGAGACGGTGGCCAATCTAGTCTCTACCTTATAACTAGCATTATATTTAAATTTGTTATTAAATCCTTGATTTCTATGCAATGAAATAAGATTTTCTCATATTCATGAATAAGAAAAAATAACTTAAGAACTGTTAAGGCCTTGATAGTGTGTCTGTTTCAGAAAAATCTCCCCCTTAAAAGTCACTTTTAGTGATAAAAGCAAAAGACCAAACAATGACTAACAGACGAATGTTGTTCAGATATTTTTAACGAGTCAGTATATGTAAGCCTGTGTTTGCTACCCCCAGATGAGTGAGCTTGCTAAGCTGAAGCCGTTACCAGACCTGTTAGAGCTGACCGTGGCAGACAATCCTCTGTGCCAGATTCCCCACTGTCGCCTCTACCTCGTCTTCCACCTGCGCACACTCCAGGTCCTCGACAGCCAGCCAGTCACAGAGGAGGAGCGCAGACACGCACGTGATAGATTTGAGCAAGGTAAGCTGTCTTCTGTTAACCTTTATAATATTGATTTGTTAAGAAAATTCACTTTGTGATTAGCTGACTTCAGTAATATTTTCATGAGTATAAGTATATATATATGTAAATGCTAACGGGTATTAAGATAAGTTAAAGATAATCTGTAAACTGTTGTTTTTGAAATGATTGAAACTTACTCTTTTATCAGATGAGATTGAGAAACTGGAGCGTCTGCTTGAAACAGAGGAGGCTCGGAACAGGAAGCTGGAAGAAGTGCAGAATCGCTCTGCCCAGGAGTCATCATTTTCAAAGGCAGCAGACGAGGAAAGAAAACGTCAGCACAAAATTACAGCCGACCGTCTCAATGAACTCGAGCGGGAATTAGAAACTAAAAATGATCTGGTACGTAAATCAGCGAAAACAGAATTCACACAACTTGTATAAAATATCACAAGTCTTGAGAATTACCTCAACTGAACGGTGTTTCCAACAAGTGGGAGCAGATCGGCTTGACTTTATGATAGGAAGTCATAATAACATGTTGTCTTCTATAATTTTAACAGGAACTGAGTCATCAAACTTCTTATATTGATAGTTTTGGAGGATAAATACAGCAATATATTAAATGTGTCTCACTTGGACCTTTATTATCCCAGTTCATTAAGGAGAGGCAGGGCCCAAAATCACAGGTCACTAAGAGTGCAATATAGACTTCTATCAGTTCCTTCTGTTTTTCATGTAATGATCATAATCTCGGGGATCAGAATAGTGCCTGACAACCCCTCCAACCCCAAACTAGGGGTATCCAAGGGCGGGGATGGGTGGTGGACACTCAGTGTGATATAGGCTTATTCTGTGAATGCAATGATCAGAATTGCACCGAATATGATCCTTAGCAAGAGTGACTTAGACGGCCAGGATAAAACAAAATTCATTTGGAGAAATTTGATTGATTACCAATGGTATAATTTGTTTACAAGTTAAATGTAAAATGAAGAGTTGGAGACACTCAATGTTTGACTACTTTTCAAACTGCACTTTACCACCTTTTCAGTGAGCTGTTAAAATTGTACTTGAAAAGTACTGTGGGTGGATAATTTAATTGTTTTCATTGAAAAGCAAAAAGAATCATTATGTCGCCTCTTCCAATGAAGGGAAACATATTGATCGTATTAGTGCTGGTTCTACTGTATCTTGTTCTTTTAATATAATCTTGTCCAGGCCATTTCTTTTAAAATGTTTAAGATATCTTGATGAAACTTGAAGTATACCTGCATCACCCATAGACGATGTGCAGTGCACTGTCATTAGGTCACTGTTACCTTGACCTCAAGGTCAAAGGTAAAAAAAGTCTGATTATTTAAAACATTTAAAGGTGTACGCCAAGGTGATGCCAACGGTCCCTCACTGTGTCTAATATTGATGGCATTGGCAATTCTATCCAAGCATCAGTTGCGACTATTGGGTCAGTTTTGAGGACTTCTGTAACGGTCCCCATTACAATTAGAACTTGTTCATATATGCATTTTATAATTAAGCAACAGGCAGTTCTTCTAATAATAAGTTAAAATATGTGCTAAGTTAAAGAGATCCTGATAAAACTTGAACTATACCTGCATCACCTACAAAAGATGTACAGTTCACTGTCATTAGGACACTGCGACCTTGACATCGAGCTCAAAGGTCAAATAAGTCCAAAGTTTTTAGGAATATCTTGTCAGGGTCGTAACTTTTAAACTGTTAAAGGGGTGTACGTGACATACGGTTTTGTTCACAAAAACAAATGTCTAGTTAAGATTTAAATTAATAGCAGTTTTATTGGAGAAAACACTTCATAATTGGATTAAGTTTGATTGGGCTACTTTTTCTATTGTCTGAGGCAGCAATAAGCATTTGTGATAAATCGGTTATGGAATTCCATGCAGTTCAAATTTGTCATGGTGGTGCTTTTGCCAAATCAATTGTAACAGTTCAAGTAAACAGATCCATTCATTATGATATACATGGTGTCCTGGAATATATAATGTACATGATTCTGACCATTAACCGTATTTTGTGTTGATGTCAGGTGACAGAGCAGATGTCTGGGTCTCTTAGTTTACCGAGTAATTTTTTGTAAGATTCTCTGTCTGAGGTGGTCTAGAGAAAAAACCTTAAAATCTTCAAACATGATGGATGGCTTTAAAAGACAAATGGTTTTAAATTGATAGTGGTAAGTGTTTTGCGTGACGTTTACCGGGCTGTATCAGTGCCCTATGTCTAGAGCTTGGTGTACTGCTAGAGACTACACACTAAAGTGTCAGATCTGTTTGAGTACCTCGCTGACATGATCTAAAGACAGACAAGTGCCAGGCTTGATAAGACTTAGCTGGAGTGTGTTTTTGACTTGACTACCACTACTGAGTGGAGAGTCTCAGACGTTAAGGTAACACATGTATTTATTTATGGTAAATGTTCTTAACAATGAATCATGGCTTATATAAAAATTGATCTGGTCTGATATATATACAGGACTTCAGTATAATTATATAGTTTGTCCCATTATCTAGTTGCCACTATCAGGTTGCCCCACTTTCCAGACACCACTATCAGATTGTCCTACTATCCAGACACCACTATCAGGTTGTCCTACTATCCAGCAAGTACAAATCCAGTTGCTCTACTATCTGATAAGCACTTACAAGTATCTTGTTGACTCAATATCCAACAAGCACTTATGTTGTTGACTCAATATCCAACAAGCACTTATCTTGTTTATACAATATCCGACAAGCATTTATCCAGTTGACCCACTATCCAACAAGCACTTATCTTGTTGGCTCAATATCAAACAAGCATTTATCCTGTTGACCGAATATCCAACAAGCACTTATCTTGTTGGCTCAATATCCAACAAGCACTTATCTTGTTGGGTCAATATCAAACAAGCACTTATCCTGTTGACCGAATATCCAACAAGCACTTATCCTGTATAACTAGTCAGTGTTTTAGGAAGTGGTTGGAGTTTCTCGATACAAAATTGTCCCAGTAATCCTGCCATCTTACAATACATTTGAAGTAGCAGTGCTAAGTTTTATTTCTAGGTAACATATCATCCTATACATTTCTTTATTGACTCTTTCCCTTTTTTGTCTATCTGCCTTAGAGGTCTGAGTTTGTCTTGAGACCATTGCATCCTTTCAAACCTTCATACATAATTTGAACCCTTTCACCCCTAGGTAACTTGAGTAGACTCTACCATACATTCAATTGGGTGAGTCCATGATGGTCTACAGTGGTGAAAGGGTTAAATACAGTCTGTTCTTAGAGTTGTGTCTCTTTGCTTCCGTTTGTCTTAATTGTAGCTGACATTTTGTGATTTACCGTAGAAATCTAGCTGTATATGCAGCACCACCTACAGATTAAAGCCACGTAAAACGCCTCAGGTACAGGTAGACCTCGTAGAGGTGTTAAATATCCAGGTAAATTTTATCGCAAAGGTAACAACTGATAACAAGGGTATCTCATAGTAAGTTCTATACACTCGATATCTTAAATTAGAAATCAATCAATAAATAAACACTTGGAGAACGGTGAAGACTCTTGGCTCCTGGTGAGATGTGTGTCCAGCTAACTTGACCACTGTAGGGGAGGCACCACCCCAAACCTTACACTTTATTTATCCTTTACAATTATGTAAGTTTCAAAAGTATAACTACCATGTTCCTATCTTATTGCTTTTTCAATCACAATCACTACACAATTTCACTTAATGGATAATTGTTCTTTGTACTGTTTTACTAAAATTTGCAAAAGACTGGGCACTTTTAACAAGAAAACATTCCAGAATGAAGATTTTCCAAATACCTTTGCTTAAATTTATTTCTACTTATTTGATAAAACTACTGATTCTATAAACAAAAGAAATGTTTTTTTTTGAGGGTTGATGAATTTTTACGAAAATTTATAAAAAAATATCTTGTTGATGTTTGAAGTTTTTTGTCAGAACATTAACCTTTTCACCTGTCTAACCTTTAATTCTTGTCTTTTCTTTTGTTTTCTCAGATTCCTTTCCTTTTCCAGCCCATTTACTCTCTCCCCCCCTCCTCAAATATTGTCAGTCTCAAATTATCCACAATACATATATATAAATATAATTAATTTTGATTGTAATATTTGCTTTGAAACATGGCTTTACAATTTCCTGGGTATTCCCGACAGCAATCGTGGTGTCCCAGCTGTGATTTGGGGTCAGTTTTAGCAACTGTACCTTATCAGTAGCTGATATTGTATACACACTAAAGCACTAGTGTATTAGCAGTAGCTATTTACCGGTAATCTCACGTCAGTCCTCTCGTCAGTCCCTACGACACCGAGCACCTTACATAGGCACCACTGCTCTCGTTACTTGGGAGAAAGTCGATCTTCATGGAATAAACTTTGGATATTGACAAATCGTGGGATCTAGAGGATTTATTTGAACGAGACGATTATCTAAGGATATAGGTAGGTTAGCACTGTTTTATATTTAATTCTAAAGTTGCAGTATTGTTTTCTATGGAGAAATGTGTGTTATGCTTCATTATTTATGCAAAACAAAAATCAAGTTTGTGGAAAGCATTGGTGATTTGTTAGTTCTATCTCCTCTTAACTTCTCCATGTCATCTTCCGTTATCATGATTGCCCCTCGGAGTCTCCAGCATCAGCTCCTTGCTCTAAACTTCTTCGTGTCTTCATCTCATGGCCATCCATTACTGCTACATACTTGTTCATACCCTGTCTATGTCTTCATTTCCCCCAAATGTCCACTGATTCTACATGCCCTCTATTTGATGTCTCCCTGATCATGATAATCCTTTCGTTGTGCTAAGTTTGTACCTCAGCCCTTCACCCCTCTGTGTCTGCGGACTATGGTGTACATCTGTACTGATATGGTTTACTCCCTGGTAAGTCCTGGAAAAGACTTATGTACTTGTTTAAATAACAGGTACACCTGCATATCCCTACAGCATGGATTTGGATTTATTAGGTACACTACAATTTAAATCTTAGACATTAAATTATAATCTCAAAATACATTAATAATTATTCTGATATAATGGGGCTTACAAAAATTTGCAGTGCGAGAGTTTTGTCTGGGTTATATAAATTGTTGTACTACAATACAAGTCCTGAGTTTCTAGCATTATACAGGTTTCATTATGGTACGAGCTTAAATATTCTTTAATTCTGTTTATTTACTGACATTATACCTACCAGGTATACCAATTGAAAGATTGAAGTGAAAGAAATTTAAAATCTATAAATACTTGTTCCCCACACACAACTCTTGTAAACTTTTTATTTCATTTGCAGGACATTTTATTAACTATTTACATTTCTAAACATTGCCCCACTATTTCATTTTCAAAGTGCCGTCTTTAAATAAATAAAAAGTTCATTTACACACAATTCAATGATGGGAATCGTAGAATACTCTTTCTCTGGGTATTGTAACCATACAATAGATCATGTTCAATATTGAATGCTATAAAACTGGTTATTTTGCTGTGATATTTTCTGTGCATTGTTATTATGAATACATGTCCGTATTTCATATCAAACAAAAATGTTTGAATTTAATTTATTTTCACTTGAGTAATTTTAAGAAGATATGGAACGAAAATATGCTCATGCTAAATTACTTTGAAATGTTTTATGCATAAATTTGTTTTGGTTGTAAATCATGAATGAAAAATGAAATAAATATATATCATATATAGAAATGAAATGATTGTAAACTTTCACTTTGAAGATATATGTCATTTAAATGTACAACTCAGGCTGTTCCAAAGGAATATATAAGCTTCCCTTTAAATGTCTACTGGGTGATTTCAATGATAGTCAGTACAGAGTGTTGGGTAAGTACAACACGGTCAGTGTGATAGAAGATCAAATTATGGCCGATTAGAACGCTGTCCTATCTTAACACCGGTCAGCATTGATGAATGGATTAAAGATCGTTAACGACAATGTATTTATAACGACAAGCTATAAGGGAAATTTGACGCTGACGGACATGTCTAAACGAGCGGGAATTATAAGTCTCTTATCAGCGCTAAAGCATTTGTCACTTTTGATTTCTATACACGTTTATAGAGGTAGAGGTTTGAATGGCCACAACATGTGTAATATGTGCAGGTACTGATTTGTACCGGTATACGTGTTGGCAGTACGGGGGTACTGGTAGTGTATGTCAGTATGTGTCAGTCTGACAGTTGACATGATACCTGGTGAACATTCGTTGGGATTATCTTAAACTCCTGGACTATATATATATATATATATGCATACAAGCATTTTTTGTGCATGAATTTTAAAATCTTATTCAGCTAAATTTGTGAAATTTCCTCTTGTTGAGAAGGTTTTTATGCAGGGATGTACTACCTTTTATTATGACAGCATGAACAATTAATTGTGATCACTGTTAAGTATATATAAAGGAGATAGACCTTTTTACCAAGGTTTATTTTTACAAGACTGCAGGTGAGAAGTGTGAAACTTAATATATTCCTCTATATTTTTCTCAATTTTGATAATTGTTTTTCAGGTGAAGTATTGTATGTCTGCTCAAATTCTTTACTCTCAGTATCAGTCAGAAGCTAAGCTTTATATACTGTGTTACATTGGTAGTCTATAAAGTTATATTAATTTTTTTCCCAATATCTCATTAGTTTGTGCTTTGTCTTTTTAAGCTAGATAAATATTTGATCACCCATTATGTGTTAAAATATTAAACGTTTTCCAGTAGTGTGATTATGTCTAATAGAAAGGCAGACAAGCAGAACCCTTACGGCATGTGGCTGGACAATAAAGATATTTCATGTGTTTTAATGAAAACTGTTATTGATTGTGAAAAAATTCTGTTTGATTTGTCTTTTCAGCTGAAGAAGAAAACCACTGAGTTAAACAAGGCCTGTGAGAAGCATTACCAGTTAGAACAGGAGCTGGCCTTCCATAACATCGACTCCAAGTTTGACAGTTTGGGGACCAGCCCACAGCGGAACCAGGTAAGGCTGTACTGACAGTTTGGAGACCAGCCCACAGCGGAACCAGGTAAGTCTGTCCTGACAGTTTGGGAACCAGCCCACAGCACAATCAGGTATGGCTGTACTGACAGTTTGGGAACCAGCCCACAGCACAATCAGGTAAGGCTGTATTGACAGTTTGGGGACCAGCCCACAGCGGAATCAGGTAAGGCTGTACTGACAGTTTGGGAACCAGCCCACAGCACAATCAGGTATGGCTGTACTGACAGTTTGGGAACCAGCCCACAGCGGAACCAGGAAAGGCTGTAATGACAGTTTGGGAACCAGCCGACAGCGGAACCAGGTAAGGCTGTACTGACAGCTTGGGAACCAGCCCACAGCGGAACCAGGTAAGTCTGTCCTGACAGTTTGGGAACCAGCCCACAGCACAATCAGGTAAGGCTGTACTGCCAGTTTGGGGACCAGCCCACAGCACAATCAGGTAAGGCTGTACTGCCAGTTTGGGGACCAGCCCACAGCACAATCAGGTCAGGATGTACTGTTCAGCTACCTCCTTGGGACGTAACATGGAACTTCATTTTCTTGGTGCCTACCGACAAAGATTTACATGTATGTAAACCATCTTTATCAGGATTATGAAGAGTTCTTTTTACACAACCAATACAATTTTGTTGTGAAAAAATTCTGTTTGATTTGTCTTTTAAGCTGAAGAAGAAAACCACTGAGTTAAACAAGGCCTGTGAGAAGCATTACCAGTTAGAACAGGAGCTGGGCTTCCATAACATCGACTCCAAGTTTGACAGTTTGGGGACCAGCCCACAGCGGAATCAGGTAAGGCTGTACGGACAGTTTGGGGACCAGCCCACAGCGGAATCAGGTAAGGCTGTACTGACAGGTTGGGGACCAGCCCCCAGCGGAACCAGGTAAGTCTGTACTGACAGTTTGGGGACCAGCCCACAGCCGAACCAGGTAAGGCTGTACTGACAGTTTGGAGACCAGCCCACAGCGGAACCAGGTAAGTCTGTACTGCCAGTTTGGGGACGAGCCCACAGCGGAACCAGGTAAGTCTGTACTGCCAGTTTGGGGACGAGCCCACAGCGGAACCAGGTAAGTCTGTACTGACAGTTTGGTGACCAGCCCACAGCGGAATCAGGTAAGGCTGTACTGACAGTTTGGGGACCAGCCCACAGCACAATCAGGTAAGGCTGTACTGTTCAGCTACCTCCTTGGGACGTAACATGGAAGTTCATTTTCTTGGTGCCTACCGAAAAAGATTTACATGTATGTAAACCATCTTTATCAGGATTATGAAGAGTTCTTTTTACACAACCAATACAATTTTGTATGTGGCGTTTCGATGACTAGTACTATATGTACACTGTCACCTTAATCAGACAAATGACCAGTGAAGCGTATGCACACAAAGGTGTTCCTCCCCAACACCCTCAGTCTAGGACAGGCAAAATATCTGTACTCGAATCATTAGAATCTATTAAATGATTTAAACATATGAAGCCTGTGACCTTGAAAGTCTAACAAGGACATTAAGTTGAACAGAGTTTATAGCCTTATTTGCGGTAAAATACGGTAGTACAAGATATTTGTCTTTATGTGTAATAACCATCAATGTTACACCGAGTCTTCACGACAACACACGCCTCTTACGTAATTTGGTGATACATATTACTGACACAGGATAATTGGTCTGGGCTACACTCACTGCATGTTAACGAGTCAGTGCTGATTTGGGTGGTCGGGTGGTGCAGTGAAACACAAGCTCGACGTTCACGGAGACAGCTTGGATTCAATTCCCTAATTGGATGTGAAAAAGTATTGTGTCGCCTGCCTGACAGCATGAGTTTTCTCGGGTTACTCAGATTTCCTGTTACAAAGACCATTCAGGCCAACAAATTAAAAGTGGTAGATGTAAGTTGGGAGAATTTGCTTGTTTCATAATTGTTGTAAAGTAGATATTTAAAAAAGGAGACGATTTTGAATCTTCGTCTAGTTATTTTTCTATTCAAATTGTTAACTTAATTTTCATTGAGTGTCTTTCCCGACACATGCCTACCATGTTGCCCTGGTCCCAATTCCTTGAGTGTTTGTTAACTCAATGAAGTTGCTGAAAAATGTCTGAAGTTAAAGAAATATTCCTTAACTTCAGAAATGCTTTGTCAGTGCGTCTGGCCGTCTGTGTGTGCATCTGTCAGTTCATCGTAGTAAAAAGCATGTGTAAATGATATCTCATAAATACCTGAACAAATTCTGTTATATTTACACCAACGTTTGGTCATATTGAGCATGGGTAAAGGGTCAAAGGTCATGATCAAAGAGCACACTTGACCCCTTTGGAAGTAAAAACCTTGTGTGCAAGATATCTAATGAATCCCTCAACAAATTTAGTTAATATTGACACCAAGTAGGGCTGCATTGAGTTCTACACCTGATTAGATTTGATGGAGTTATTGGTCAAGGGTCACATGGAATGGGGGAGGGTATATCTAAGTGAGCTCATGCTCACTTAGTTTTTATAAATTAATGAAATCAAGTCAAATGATTTAGATTTCAAAATTTTTATGTATATACATATATGTATCATAAATTTATTAAAATAAGTCAAATTAAAATGCTATTTTCGACCTAATAATGAATACCCTGGGCGTTTTGCTAGTGAGGAGAATTAGAATGATGATAGAACCTTCCAAGTTTTCAAAAACAGCCAACGTAGGCACTAGTTTGTAGGAAGGCAGTAACTTGTAATGAAGGGATAGGGCACCCTTACTAGAAAAAGGGGAGAGGTACTAAGTAAGAGATGAGGTGTTTATCAAGGGTCCATTTTATGTTGCTTACAAGTTTCCTAAATTACACTAAGATGTACATGTATTTGGATTTACTTTTGGATCAGAAAGTGGCATCTCAGTTTTGTCAAGTCCTTTCATGTCTGTTTATAAAAAATGTTGTAATAAATCCAATTTTTGGGTGGTGACTGTAATCCAAGTTTGTCAAGGTGATCAACGTTTTATACATGTATATCAATGACCTCCAAAATACTCTTTGATAAACTTTCATGTTGTCCTTGAATAGATTGACTTAAACAGGGTTGGTATAGAATTTATTAAAGACTTTCAAATTTTTTATGTATTTTTTTTTTTCACATTTCATGTATCTGATTGGTTTCGATACTTGTATATTACGTAAAGACATACAGCTTGATTATTAGTTGACAGAAGTTTTGTCCAGTACCAGATCTAAGTACGTAAATGTATTATACATGATACAGGTCATTATAACCTTTACTTGTGTACTGTTACAGCACGATGATAGTGGAGCACTAGACGAGAGCCCGTATATAGGGCGTGCCCGGTACAAGGCCAACCAGTACTCCCGGGAGAACTCCCTGGGGGTGTCCCCGCCCCAGCAGGCTCGCTACCACAACGTGTCGGCTAGTCCACAGAAAGGTGAAATCATGGAGAAGATCCACGGACAACTCGACAGTGCCCTGGCAGACAAACAGGACAAGGTCTCCAAAAGTAAGTACACATGTTACATGTTTACTTGTACACAATTTACATCTTTATGTTCACATCTACGCACATATACTATACACATGGGTACGGTCTACATGCACATTTACTCTTAATACATATGATAGTACACACAGACACCCTATAGAGTTTCAATGGGCTGTTTTAAGTTTTCATTCTTTGCGGTACTTTCTAAGAAAAAAAAGGTTTATACAATTTTCCTTTCTTTCGTGAGTTTCGAATTCCATTGGCTATGGAAGCAGTTTCAGGTTATAATATGTTACATAAAGTACTTAGTGAAAGTCAAAAAAAGTTAAAGGCCACATCTACATGACAACTTCCAACTGGTATACGTCAGCACTAGGTTACATTTACAAACATTTCTGTACCAAGCCAAAATGAGAAAATAGACCCCTAGGGTCTCTATGTGAAGGTAGCAAATTGTTTTCATGTTTCAGCCTGATCAGATTATTTTTAGTAGTGATAATTAGACAGAATAATTATCTTTTTGAAAATCATGATATTAACAGGAAGGTGACATTATGTGTAATCCTCTCCATTACCAATGTACACATATATGTATACCGTCAAAGGTGGTATTATGTACACAAATGTTGTCTGTGTTATGGTCAATGAGGGATAAAGTGTTTCAGCTTGATGTAGTGTAGTTATCAATAACATGGGGCTGTTTTTTTATTGCATGATTTGCAGATGTGCAAGAAGGTATGCTTCCCATATATAATACTACTCACAAAGCAACACAAACTGTTTTTAACAATCTATCAGTAATATAGTTCATTCACCAAATATTCTAACAAATAAGAATACTGTATGCTTTACTTTAGAATTATTAATATTTGCTTTTTACTTTTCTCTGTACAAATTTGTAAAAGTTTTGAGAATCATATTTCATACATACTAGACCGAGATATCCGCATTTCTGGCGGTGCTGGAAAATTGTATCCGACCCACGGGTCTAGATCACTTACACGCGCAGACTGGCGATGGAATTATAGTGACCTTTTGGGGTCACGCTTTTGTTCGTGGCGTCATTCTAGGAAGTTTTGGGGTCAGTCAGGGTCTGAAGTTTGATTGACATCATTAACAATTTCCATCTGGGCTTCATGTGCAAATGAGAATTGTGCGGACAGATTACAACTTTACTAGATGAGCAGCTGTTTTTACAGGTTTTGGGTAAAAAGCAAGAAATAGAATCCATCGCTGATGAGGGTTTGAATAACATTATCCTTACCTCACATCCGGGATGGATTCTATTAGTATTGTATATCCTAGAGCAAGAAAAGAGAACTCCTTTAGGTGTAGAAGCTTCATAGCTAGGTCAATGTTCACTAGTCATTCGTGTGGCACCTTTCCTGGATTTGACTGCAGGATGGGAACCACATGTGACTGATTTGACTGCAGACATTATGATGGGAACCACATGTGGCGCAGGAATCGCTATTTTGTTGTCAATATTTATTTTTGTAGAGGTTTATGTTCTCTTTCCTTTTGCTTCGGTGTCTCCTTGACATTTCTTCTTGTTGGGCTGAAGTTCCAACTTTGTCTGAGTGGGTTGCTGGTTGTTTTCTATTTTGCTGACTTATTACACATTGCTATGTAGTTATAGTATGTCAGTTTACAGATTGTTTGTATCACACAGGGTTTTTCCTGCCTGTATCTTTTGGGCTGAAATATGTCCTGATCCCAATAATACTTTTCATCCTAAAAAAGAAGAAAAAAGAAACAATGATACTTTTTTGTCAATATTTGCTGCAATCAGATAACATTTTCATTTCCTGAAGTCCTTTTCATATCCTGGTAAATACTTTCAAAAAAAAAAGAATTTCAGAAAATCTTTAAGTCATTAAGTAGAGAAAAAAGGAGAAAAGTTGATTTAATTAATGGTATTAAGATTGTTTTAATTGACCATCTGTTGCGGAAGGTCGACAGAACTGCATATCTCACTTTGTAGAAGGCTTACTTTGAGTTATATAGGTTTTATAATAATACAGACAATGTCATGTAGTTATCATTTTAATTTGTTCAGCAGTACACTAAAATCTTTGCTATAATGCTTATCATTTCATTTGCCTCCTCCCTTACTGCCATATCATTTCACAACAGCTGTTTTTTCTGTTATTTTTTATCAAATGTAGTCCTGTATGTTTCCCTCCATATACTGCCAGCCCCCTTTATAAGGTCAAGATTTTCTCTTGGCAGGCCACATAGTTAGGTGTTACTGTAGGTATTAAGACTGATCATGTGACCAACATAAATAGGCCAACACTGTAAAATATATATTTAGCTCGACACATTGTAGATAAATTAGACGCTTGATAGTGAAGTTGTTCACTCCAGTCATTTCTGAGTGATAAACCCTCCTGAATACTAAGTGATATTTCATTATATCATAACTGTGATATCATTTTTAACCTTCATGGTAATAGGACTTTTTCTATCAACAGGTTTCATTTCTGCTTAATGAATTTATTCAGCTGAATTTATTTATCCCTCATGCTGTGATTTTATGGTTGTAGGAAAACAAATTTGTATGATGTACTGTCCATTTTTGAAAAGCTGTCATTTATTTGAAGTTATTTGATGTTATTACCATGGATAAGATACAGGCTTTTTTTTTTTTTTTTTAAAGTTAACTGTTTAGTGTCGCAGAACAATGCTACATGAACATTTCTGTTCAGTTGAATAATGGAATTTCAGTTTACAGAAATAAAGTAGCTTTCCATTGCTATCTGTTGAGCTAGCAGCATTGTATTCGATTCCTAGTATTTTAAAGTTCCATTGCACAAGGTATATAGCTTTTTTGTTAGATAGAGTTTTAAATGTAGGTTTTAACTCACCATTATGTCGACGTCATACCATTAGTCTGTGACTACCATTGAACTCTGCTTGCAATTGAAAATACCTCACACAAAAGTAATTACGTATTATACACTGGGGATAAGTCCACTGTGTTTTGAGATTTGCAGCTGTATATCATGATTCTACTGGCGCAAAGTCGAGTTTTACTGTAAAACAGATATTTGTGACACGATATACCGATGCAAACCTCAAAATACAGCAGGGTTTTCCCGTTTCTAATTCATACAAGCAAAAATCTCCACGAGAAACGACAAAATCAAGATGTTCTTGTTTGTTTGTTTTCTTTAAAATATGTGTCTTTCTGCCGTGGATTGGTGACGTCAGGAATATTCAAAGTGAGGCGGAACCGCATTGACCTTTCAGGGTCAACCTATTGTTCATTACGTCATTAATAGTTAATTTTATGATGTGTCAGGGTCATCAACAATCGCGATCCAGGCTTCCTACGAAGTAAAAATTTGTCGATGGTATAACATGGTTATACCATGCCATTGCAGACTATTTCGATTTACTAATCAAATGCTTTGTTACATCTCATATGAATTAGAATCCTTATTTGTTTTTCAAAATTTTAGGTTTTAGATTTTGATAAAGATCCAAAGATGGATCTGAAAAATCATATACATTGTTAGTAATTTATTTGACATCGTACAGCAATTTGTCATTAAGAATCACAAACATCTTAATGTAACATGCATAGCTACCTATAATTGAATTACCTGTGAAGTTTTTGCTAGGTTTCAACTTAAAAATTAGACGAGAATTAACCGGGTATCATTTTCAATATGGTGTATATTTCTGTCTTATATTAAAGGAGTGTTTAATTCTAATTAGTGGACTTGGATACAGATTTGCAAATGTCAAACTCCAAGCAGGATACAAGATCACTTGTGCTAAGACCATTCTGACATGTTCCCTACCTGATTTATAGCGGAGGACCGCCTGAAACGCCTCACGGATGACTTGATGGGGACAGAGAGGAAGCTGCTTCAGGCAACAAAGGACCTCAAGCGTATGGGTGACATTACAGAGAAGGATGACGTCAAGGTGCAGCTACGCCAAAGAATGGCCAAGAAAATGCAACTGGTAAGTGGTCTTGTATTACACTCACAGTTAACTTACAGTTAGATTTAAACATATAGCAGTGTCTACGATACATGTTACATGGATCTGAAAATGATATTAACCTCAGTTGGTCAATATCACTTTTAGGTGCATATAACAACATACTCACCTCAAAAAAAGGTCCATAATTGATAAGTGTATAACAATTGTCTATGGTTTATTATATAACAGTTGTCTGTTAAACTATTGTTGTTGTATGATGGTTGTCTCCGTATCTTTGTTTTACTGTTTTATGGCTGTTATCATATCTACAGTATTAATTGTCTCTGTTAACATAAATACTTCATTATTAGGATCAACAGTAATCATTTACTGCCTGACTGTAATCATGATCTGATATTAACTGGTTATCTCCCTTTGTTGTCCTGCTGATCAGTGGAGATTTATGACTCTCTGTGAAGTTGACTCGGTCTACAGTTTATGGTGTTTATTTCATTTATAACACTGACCATTATCACATCCCCACTCCCCTCTAAGTATAATAGAATTTTTATTATTTTGGTACATGGACTAGTCCAATATTATCTACAGGGAGGTATACTGCTGTGTTTGTGAATGTACTTCATGGATATTTACATGTAAATTTTGTAAGAACTCACCAAGGCAATGTCTGCACAATAGTTGTAGCCATGTCCTTGCATGTTCCTTCTACAGCGAGTGGTTTTCCTGTGTATGACTTTTGTATATCAAAGGTAAGTCGTACTGTAAAACATGGATCAGAGCTGTGTTGTAACTTAACTAATAGAGCTGCTCTTTGAAGGACCCTGGCATTATTTGTATTTATGCCCGAGACAGGTTAAAATTAAGTTATGGGAGAATCAGTTCTATAAATAGGCAAATGTGCAAATTTTCTACAATTTCAAGGCAGTTTCAGACCATAAGACATTTGGATGACAGAAGCAATGACGGTAAATCCTGAATACATTGTGTTGTCGTTAGTACACATTGGTCAGCCCCACTACAAAGTTTGGGGGAGTGAGTTCTAGAATGAGTTTATCTGTCTGTAGAAGCATATTGTCTAGCTATAGTGTTAAAAGTTTTATGGTACTACTACAACAACGAAGGCTTGGCATGTACAACTGTTTTTCTGTTTAGACATATGTACTCTAAGAGTTCTACACCTCCATCAGTTACATGTTTTTACTGACACGTTTTTATTGCTCCATTTCGGGACTGATTGGGTTTGAATATGCAAATTATAAACGTAATCCTCCTTTTTATGGTTTACGTATGGAAATTTTACAACCAAAAGTAAGTTTTAAGACAGTGCGAGAGTAGGGGTGGGGGGTGGTGGTGTATTGGTTAGCCTGCAGCCTACCATCATACATTAACCTTATAGTTGCCTTCGACCCACAGTTGTAACAGTTTTCACCTTCAATCTGAGCCGAGAGAGGTACATCTTTTATCGCTATGATTTGAGCTGAGAGTGGGACATGTTTTATCATTATGGTTTGAGCAAAGAATGGGACACATTTTATACCTAGGAAAAGCTAAGAGTGGGACAAATCATATCCCTAAGATTTGAGCCGAGAGAGGGACATATTTTATCCATAAGATTTGAGGTGAGAATTGGACCTATTTGACCAGACGTATGATTTGAGGTGAGAATTGGACCTATTTGACCAGACGTATGATTTGATTACAGGTGAACGACCTGAAGGACAGTGCCACCCAGATAGAGGAGGAGATAGATAAGACAGTGAACAGTATGCACAACAGCAAGGTGGATGTAGCTAGACTCAAGGGTCAGCTTGACCGCCTGGACAGCAATGATCCAAAATACGTAAGTACTGATAGCACTTTCTCTGGTATTAATTGAGGGTGTCTGGAGCACCATATCAAATAATTGATATAAACATGGAAAAATCGCGTAACTGTAGTAAGACAGAGATGAAAAAAAATGAAAATTACACCTTTGCTATGTTGCGGTTTGCATTGTTATTTTGGCAAGTTTTGAGCAGTTATAGGTTTTCTGTTCTGATGTTAACGCTAATGCTAGTTTTACCTCATGTCCACAGCAGAGAGAATTTGACTTTTTCCAATCATATCCTGTATTTGCTATATTTTTGTCAATTTTCTTTTATTTGACTTTAATTTCTGATGATTTTGTTTGACCTAATACTGTATAGTTTTAGTTCATTGGTGTAAGTTTTTGCATTTTTGTGTCCAGAACTTGTTAGCAAGAGTTGAATTTCATATACAACAATCGTATTTGTATTTTGCTAGTGCTGTCCTTATGTAATTATAATGTAATGTATTAATTGTTTTGTTTGTATTTACCCATGTTATCCTAATGTTTGTGTGTGTTTGTATGACAACAGAGGAAGGTGTATGCTGAGATGTGTGTAATGTGTGTATTTGTATGACAACAGAGGAAGGTGTATGCTGAGATGTGAGTAATGTGTGTATTTGTATGACAACAGAGGAAGGTGTATGCTGAGATGTATGTAATGTGTGTATTTGTATGACAACAGAGGAAGGTGTACGCTGAGATGGTGGACAAGGAACAGCAGATCAGTGAGAGTAACCAGATGTATGGACAGCTACAACAACAACTAGAGGTCATGCTGGACACCATCGCTAAGGAAACAGCTGACATCAAGAAACTGGAACTGCAGCTTAATGATGGTAAGGTTACAATCAATTGTTGTCCTCTATTATTTCTCTTATTTTTGTCGATACATGGTGCCATTTATATATATATATATTGAGATACTTGATCTTAGGAAATGACCTAATAACATATTCAGTTAAAACAATTGATAAAAAATTGTAAAAATTGTAAATATATAAGCGGGTTACTTTTTATAATGTATGTCAAATTCAATAGCCTTTTGATATGAAAATATAGAATATCTTAATGAAACGTAATACTCTTGATGATATCCAGATCACATAGATGCCAACGAGTCACTGCGTACCGAGCTAGACGAGATTGTCGGCGGTCTCCAAGGCTACCTGTCCAATGTGAAACAGCAGGGTGTCCGTCGCCAGCGTGACTTTGACTCAATTCTGGGAGAAAAGTCACAACTTGAAAATAAGGTGTCGCAACTGGAACAGGAGCTTAGTGTTATGGATGCGGAGGCTGGGAACTATAAGGCTATGGAACAGGTAAATGTTTATCCGTAAAACTATTTCTTATTTTGTGTTACTTAGACTCATTTTGGTTGTAACGATAAGCTTATCACAGATCTATAAGAAATATATTTGTTAAGATTTAATTATTGTAAAAGATTAAATGATGGTTGCCAAAGAAATGATAGGATATTTGTAGGTATCATTTTGTTTAATATACATGCCTGTCAAATGACTGGTTGCACTATGTTATTGGTGGATGGACAGACAGACAAGCACAAATGCACTTTCCACTCAATATATTTAGAATGATTCTGACATCAAGGGAATTGTTACAAAGAAAGGTGTGTAGATAATGAGTTTTCCAGAAAAACTGGAGTTTGACTATTTATAAATAAGGAAAAAGAAAACATTTAAGTAGCGGTAACAAACCGGAGTTGTGTGTAATGTTCACAGCGGCTAATGGAGATGGAACAAAACCTGAGTGACACTCAGAACTTCAACAAGACACTGGAGGATAAGTTACACAAGACTCTCGCCAAGGACGTTGAATACCAGGACCATATGGAAAACACCTCCGCTGAAGTCCTAGATCTCAAGCGTGCATTGAAAGAGGCTGGAAGGAAGTCACAGGTGAGCTAAAGGTCAAAGTCGATGTCAGTAGACATATAGAGTAAGGTAAGTAGTAGGATTATTAACTCATTCACCCCTGAAGACACATTTGAACCCTTCCAATTCAAAGGTTGGAATAGTTCATTATGAAATTTCAGGGGTGAATGAATTAAGAGTGTCCACAAGCCTGCTGGCAATCAGTGGATAAGAGGTAGAATTGTAAGGATAGGTCATGCAGTGGATGTCAAGGTCAAGATTCAGGCAATACAAGTAAAACAAGTAAGACTTCTGGGTCTGTATTCATGAAACCGTTCTCATGCTCAAGCATATGTTCTGTGCTGGAACCAACTTTCTTGTGCCTTGCATCAATCTTACGATACTGTCAACAAGTCGAGTCTAGATATCGAAAACGGTATTCAGCAACAGGTCTCTCCAAAAATCCTCCAAATCATTAACAAAATGCCAATATTAATTACTTTAGCACCAGGACAGGAAACTGGGCTTGAGCACAAAATCTCAATTTGCGCATGAGAATGGTTTCATGAATACGGACTCTGGTAGCTAGTTTCCTTGTAGTTCTTTAATTTTGTTGTTATTTATGTGCCATGTACAGAGATAATTATACATTGTATACAATCGGTTTCCAATGAAAATCTGACACCTCGTGATCATGACTGTTTCAGTATGACAAACAGGCAGTCGAATCACAGTTGAAGATAGAAAAGGAGCGTGCTACAAAAGCCCTGCATCAGGCAAGCCAGGCGTCAGCTGTGGACGAGGAAAACAGGCGACTACAACACCAGTTAGAGGCCATCAAGGTAAGCAATGCTACACACACTGTAAACAGACATATTTAAGCGGTATTCATTTATCTTGTATCAGTGTTTGAAATATTGCGCTAAATTGTAATAACGTTTATTGCAGTTTCTCTATGTAATCTTTTTATTGCATTTTTTGGTGCACCAATATGATGAAAACATGAATCAGTGAAAATTTGATGATGTGCTTAAATTTGAGTGTTCTAAATCAAGAATGTTTACAGTAGATTCTTGGTCACAAGTAAATTAAAGAAGGCGTACCTGGGAAATAAACAGGTTATTGAGGAGACCATCATTTTTCAATTCAATTTATTACCAAATGCACATTGCATATAGACTTGTATATCAACACAGACAGGAATATCTTTTGTTATGGTGATTTATGTGTACATTTTCCCCGCAGGGTTTGATTCAGTATTTGCCAAATTTCCTGCTAGTTTGATAATTTCCAAAACTTTTGAATTAAGCATTTGGTGTGTCTTGATAAATTTTTTGAAAATTCATCAATACTATTGCACGTATCCATTGGCAATTAGCTACAGAGAGAATGATATAAAAGATAATAATTATTGAACTATGTACTTAACAATGATTATACCAATTCCATCATCTTTTGTACATTGGAAATTGTAGGCCCAGAATCTATCGTATAAGGAACAATTGGAAGGCGAACGACAGTCTCGAGTGCGAGAAACAATGCCACATAATGAGATCAGAAAGAGGCTTAAAGATTTGTCACACAGTGTAAAAACTGGAAAGGTAAGATTGTCATTGCTCATTTTGACATTATATTATTCACATTATATCATCTCCTCCCTTACATGACCATCAACTTTATACCCAACCCCCCACCCCCATCCAAGATGCAAAGGACAGATTTGTATGAAAATGAATTTTGTTTTGCAACACATTGTTTTGTTATTAAAGTACTTACAACACCAAGGCAATCATTTGTTACAGACAAATGTTGAGCCTCAGGATGACAGAGACTACCTGGGTAAAACCTTCAAAGACCTCCAGCATTTCATGTCGGACAAAGTCAACAAGAGTTTCAGGGAAGCGGGTGATGCTAAGAAGAAGACTAGCCAAGTACGTTGTATCTTATATGATGATGATGATGATGTCTGATGATGATGATGTCAGATGATGATGATGATCTTTGTTTAATATGTATTAACAATCATGTACTTATGAACAATGTCATATATGTTTTGTCTTGTAAAAAATGAAAAATTTTTTTTGAAAAAATGAAAAAAAAAAAAAAGTACGTTGTATAAGTGTATAAGGATATATATATATATATATTTATCAATTTAGAAATGCAAAAATTGAATCATGTGCAAAATGTATTCAGCAAGAATATAATGAATAAAAACAACGATATGTAAGTTATTGTGTCTGTACCCGAGGTCTTACATTAACTGTCCATCTTTCAGTACATTGAGGATGTCTGTTTCCCTTATATTCAGGTTAGGAAAAATATGATTTCCATATGAAACGTGTATTTCCGGAGTCCAAGCGCTTTAACAGTGAAATAAACTAATGATTGGTGCATTGACTTTAAAAATAACTTGTTTTACAGGCTGATGCAGAAATACAGGCATTAAAGGAAAGCCTTACAAAGGCAGAAAACAGGTTATTAAAACGTGACGACAAAAACAAAGACAAGGACAATAAGGTAGGTGGTCAGTGAAGTTATATTTCAGATGTAAAAAATTGGCAAATAAAGAAGATGATCAGTGAAATTATCTTGGAAATGATTTGATATTTTTTCTTAAGTGTTTCTTAAAAAGGTAAAATGGTTGTCAGTTTTCTCAATACATTGTATATGTGATAATAAAGTATTAATCATGTTGGATTGTGATCATCTCTCTTGTGTGCCGGGATGAATCAGGTTTTGAATTTCATATATAAAATAAAATATTGTACTGGTTAACCTTTTGCTTCCTTCTTTTGTTGACAATAAGATTGAAAACATGATTAAATTCAAACCTGGTTGTAGAGGTATGCTATGTGTTTTTGAACAAACAAAACCTCACTTGAGAAAATATATTCCTGTGTAAGTGATATTTGGGTATCGTGAAACAGTAGTGACCTTGACCTTTGTAGATCCAGGCAGAGAGGAAGGCCAATGAGGACGAGATGAAGAGGATGCAGAATGAGTTACAGAGACTGAAGGCCAAGCTGAAGGACACGATGGAACGGGCAGCTCAAGGTCGTCCCGTCACTAAGATTGTGTACCGCCCGGAATCTGAGTCGGACCGAAGCTCCATGAACTCCGAGGAGAAGGCATTGTTCGATGAGCTGCAGAGAGAGCTACTAGAATTACGACGTAACATGAGAAACAAGGAGGAGGAAAACGCACGCAAGGTGAGCAAATTCTTTAAAGATTAAACAACTTTTTCTGGCCTTTATATTTGAGGCTGGAATTCAACCAAATTCCAGATGAAATTAAGCTATCGTTTTTTGTGAATATGGTAAAGAAAGAGAAAAAAAGGACTGAAATTTGCTATGTCAACACTTTTTCAACTTTAGAAAGGTGGTTAAACCTAGAGGTTATAGGTTTGATGTTTATTTTAACAATATGGGACCTGATAGGAGCATGATGAAAATCAATCGACTTCATTTGGAACTGCAAATATTAGAAAATCAATTGTCTGATAAACATATATAATTCAGACTGTGAAAAAAATTGTTTGAAAACATAAAACAATGAAAAAATTAAGTCCTTTGAATGTTCGTGTTTTTGAAATAAAGGATAGTGATTTGATTGATGGTTTATTAGATGGTAGACATTGAGTCTGAGGCGGCCATCATGGAACAGGCACTGAGGGACCAGGAGAAGGAGTATGAGAAAGAGCTCGCATTTACTCGGGATGAACTGGAGGACCAGAAGGTACTCTCAATTATCTAAAATCTGCCACTGAAGACATCAAAAAACATCTATGAAATATTGACCAAAATAGTAAATTTCCAGCAAAGTTCTTTTCCAGATTTCCATTTTGCCATATATGTATGACAAATCTCAACTCTCTGCATTAAGCTCCAAATACATGAGGTAATGTCTTTTTGTATTTCTACGGTGTTGCTTTTCTCACAGTTGCATTGTTTTCCTTTGTATAAGTATGATTTATATTGAAAATCCAAATGTCTATATAGGTTAAGTTGGTACAGACAAGAGGTCGGTTATTTATATCAAAGCTCATGGTGTTTGTTTGTGGAACGGCAGGAAAAACAGGAGGCACGCATGCAAGTGATAGGACAGGACTTGGAGCAGGCTCAGGTTGTTGCGAACCAGCTGAGACAGTGTCTCGACGAGAGAGATAAACAGCTGGTAAACGAAGTACAAACCACTGATATGTCAAACCACATGATGAGTAAGTACCAGTTATCTCCCTTGACAGTAAATCTTCGGCTCTTTAATGTATATGCTTTGTCTACCTTTAACAACTTTTTTTTCCATAGAAAGACCAAATATTGCAAAACATTATGACAGGCCTAACAAACTTTGGTGAAAACCATCCTGAAAATTTATAAGACCACCAGTTGTAATTCCAGACTCATGTTTTATCGAACAACTCTTAATTGTCCCAAGTTACATCTTTAATATTTGTTAATGTATTTTTGATATTTATAAGTGTACTTATAGCATTAGGTTCAGAACAGGTCGCTATTAGTTTGTTCTAAAGTAAAGGCTTTTTTGTCACGATTATCGATCATTATCATTTAAATTAATATAAATTCTACATGGAATAGTACTGCCTTGGTTATTACAGAGGATTATCCAAAATGGAAAGGTAAATTAGATATTCCCATGTACAATCCAATAAACCCGTTAGAAAATGTTTATTTGTCTTGTGAACGTTTTTCAACCTCAGTCTTGAATTATATAGCTGATATGTCATATTTTAGACAGACAGTTAGATATATAGACAGACACAATACTAATATTTCAGGGAAATAACATTTCATTTTTTGGTAAAAAATAACTAATAGTGGAACCAAAATATTGGGTACTAGATTTACCAGACAGTTTAAGGCTTGAATAGTGATCAGAGGCGTTAGGTTTGATAAATTAGCCTTGTATGTATATATACCCTGTTTGTACCCTGTAGAGGGTTTCCATGCCAAGTCAGGTAAGAGCTACACCCCGTGTCTGATCAGACCATCACCCACCAACAACGCTGCACAATTAACCAAATATCCTAATTACCTACCCCCATATATACAGGAATGTCACCCTCTAACTTAAATATACCTCAACTCTGATTAAAACATAAAAAAATGCACACATATATACTCTGTAGCACTAATTGTTTGTGAAAATGTTATTTTCACTATATTTGCAGTCTGACAAAATAAAATCAAAAGTTAAGCCCACTTGTGTTATCGTTTTGATAAAGTGTTAGTTGGGACTTTTGGCTATTATAAAGGTGTTGTACGAACCTTAATCCTTGTGAGTTTGTTTCAAAAACATGTACCATATTAGCTACATGTATTTGATAGTTAATTCCAAATGTTCTTATCATGAAATGGACAAACTTATTAAATTGTTTTGTAAAATTAGTTATTCAGATAATAAAGAAGTAGATAATCGCTTTTAATAGCATGATTAGATTAGAAAAATGTAAGAGTAATACATTGAACATTTAAGTTTTCAGCATTATTTTCTTTGATGTTAAATGACGTATTGTTAATGTTACAACAATTAATGTACAAGATGACACGTTACGTTAATTGACCCGAAATTACTTAATTGTTGAAGTGATGTACAGCAAAACAAAAACCAATTGTTAGATGCCTAGATATAGGTATAAAATTGTGAAATGGTTGTAAGTGTGTGAGTACACATAATGATAACACATGTAAATGTATACAGTTTGTGATCCCTGTTCCCCCTCTAAATCCCCATGACTGAGATTTGCACACAGGATCACAGGTTTGATTTGTTTGTAGTACATGTAAAATTTAAGGTAATAAGGTGACAGACTCTGTTTACTGGTACATTTGTATAAGTGAAGTTAACGTTATGCACCTTGGGTCCCTGGTGAATCTGCACTAGAAAATGTTGTGTGTTTGGATAGTGTTTGTATATCATACCATATGGTTTGTTATATATTTTTAAACACATGTATATTTAACTTCAATTTGTATGATATGAGTTTAAATAATCAAAATGTAAGTTGAAAATCAATTGTGAGTGAGGTAATTTAACTTTCTGAGGATTTGTTATAAAAGGATTTAATTAATGATATTTTAACCCTATAGACAGAGATGACAGAATTTCATACTTTTATTTTCCTGAGCAGAAGCAGGTTGTCTATACTGATATTTACTGATCAACTGCCTTGTTTCACAGCCGCCCAAGAAGATGAGCTGGCACGTCTGTATGAGATACTGGACGCCCAGAGGGACGAGATTGAGCACCTGAACGGCATGTTAGACGAGCTGTACAGCAGCCCCCGTGGACCAGGTAAACTTTTCACAGAGACCCCCTTGATATACTAGATCGAGTCCTGAATAAGAGGTGTTGGCGGTGAGATATCGAAAGAAAAATCCTGGTGTATGATTTTCTAATTGATTATTTATAGCCTATCTGACATTATTCTGTTTCCCAGTTTTTGAGATTGGGAAGGAAATGTCTAATCAATTTTCACAAGTCTGACATCGTCTGTATACACTTGTTGAGTCATCTCCATAGATCATCAACAAATCAAATTTTCCTCTATCAATGACTCAACGAACAGAGGGCCTCAACAGTAGCATGGTAGGAGGGAATGAAGTCTGGACTAGATTTTAGTAGTAGCCATAAATGAAATGGAAAACTAATTTATATTTTCTTGATTTTCTCTGGGACAGACAACTCAACAATTTAGAGGGAAAAAACTTGTGAAAGTTCCTTTGATATTTCATTCACAATTTCAAAAATCGAGAAATCAAATTAAAGGGTTATCCATGTACTAGCTGCCTTTCAATCCTTTGTTGTGTTACCTGTAAAAAGCCCAGGAACCTTTTTTCTGGGTTCGTTCCTGAATTCAGCTACCATAGAAAGATCCTGATTTAAAAAAACCCACAAAGGGCTAGGTAGGTTTATATGCTGAGCAAGGGTTTATCCTTGGTAAAACAAATTGTAATCAACCATTTCTGAGTTAAAATTGTCATATCTGGTAAAAGTCAAGCCTTGTCTATACTTACTAGTCAATCCCGGTTTTGATGACGGTCTCTGGAAATTACGCCAGGAAGTGAATCGCCTTAAAGAAACTCTTGCCATGCAGTCTGCCTACATACAGACAATGCCAAACCCCCTGAGTTCGGCCGGGACACAGGCTCAGACAGACATCCAACCAGATACTGGCTTTAATCAGGTATGTTTACAGTAGACAAGTACTCCGATAGATTTTAAATATGGAGGTTTTGACTATCCCTTGTAAGGTAACATTAGTTATCGGAACATTTTGTTCTCAAAAAATTTCTTGAAGAATGAGATGTTAAAATTACTAAACAGTAATTTCACTGAAAAGTAATCAAATTCTGTGTTACAAAAAGCATCCGAGATCATTTTATGAGAAAAAGCAGTTCTAGTCAGTTACAGGTTAAAAAGTAAAAAAAAGTAAAAAAAAAAGTATGAAAATGCCCCCAGGAGGGCGGTTGCCTACATGTACATTGTATTTCCATGATTTTCTGTATTTCCATTATTATCTGTTTTGTTGTTACAGAATGTTTATGCTAGCCAGACAGGTGGTCCAGTACCGCGACTAAACCTTGGTACACAGCCTGGGGTACCCGTCTCAATGATGCCAGCCTCTCCACATAGACCTAATCTGGTAAGCAAAGTTAAGAGAATTGTCTTCAATTATTGTGTTTACAACAGTTTATTTACACTTACAAATTCCTAGAAGGAACCGTGACAGATTTATATACTCTATTTGAATAAAGTTGAATAAATATTCGTGAATTAAGTATCAGAATTTGTGATTGACATTCCTCGCAAATTATTACAAAAAAAAATAAAAAAAATAAAAATGGAATTTTAAGTTTAAGTTACAATCAATGTTTTTGTCATTCTAAATCTTGTAGTAGTTTTTTTACTTTAAATTTTATTTTTTTGATTGGCATTGAATCTTGGTGAACTATTCAGATGACTAGAAGCTGTATTAGAAGTTTATGTGATTTTTTCCACAGGGAACAGCCTACTCACAGCCCACAGCCTACATGCCTGCAGCAGGTGCAGCTCCAGGTGCAGCTCCAGGGGTACATTCAGGCTACGCCAGTGACCCCCCGCAGACTCGGGTATCCTCAGCAAGGGGCAGCGGTCACCGGCCACGCTCAGAGGACGCACGCCAAGGTCACCGGTCTCGCAGGGACAGAGAGAGAGGTAATGTTTAATGATAACATTTCATGTTTCTTAAAGGAGAAAGTTAGGATGTACATATTTGATGTGCAATGTACTCATCTACAATGTGAAAAAGATACACATACAGATTGTTATTTCAAAAAATATGGTTAGATTTCCCTTATAAAATTTCTATTTCCAAGATGAAAAAAATGTAGGTATGGAATTTTTCAAATATTGAAAGAACTTTAAAAATAATTTATCATAAGTAGAGTTGTTTCCCTTTGTTCATTGTTAGAATTTATTTTTACCGTAGTTAAAAATGCAAAATTTTGTTATTATGAATTGAATAATTCATACAAACATCATGAACAGAAATATATTGAAAGGTAGTCTGAGGGGGAAAAGATGAATGTCACTAATCACAGTGGCAAATGATTACTTCCAATACTGGATTGCACTGGGTACATTATTTTAATTAGTTTGAAATTTATTTCATCTATATATTGGAAGTTTTATTTTTAAACTGGATGTCAGAAATGATTGATAGATAAATGTAAAAAGTACAGCTTTTGGAACAATTCCTCTTACATTTGTTGGCAAATAGGATTTTCAACAGTTTGCTATGCTATTAAAAATATGACAGAAAGACTTTGTAAATGTGACCTTCATTAACTGTTTGTTCCCAGGTGATGATGACAGAATGAGCCAGAGAAGCCACAGAAGTCAGCGTAGCCATGGCAGTACTAAGGGCCGCAGCGGCCGCAGTCATGATAAAGACCGGCGTCGGCAACACACGTCTTCCACAGCCCCCAAAACAGCATTTGAACCTGTGCAGCGCCCCCAGGTGTATCGCCCAGTACAGGGAGGATATGCTGCCCCCAACATGCCAAGTAGTGCCCCCAGTGGTGTCCCCACTGGTGCACCAATGCCAGGAACATCAGGCCAGTATTTCCCATCTGGAGGTGGAGTCCCAGTGGGTGCCCCCATGCCAGGGGTTCATGGCCAGAACTTTCCTATGGCAGGTCAGTCAAACCCTGTAGGTGCTCCGATAATGGATGGGTATCAGGCACCATTCCCAGGGCGAGGTGTACAGCTTGACCCAGGAGCTAGTTCCTGGGGGGTGCAACCATCAGGACAGCGCCATATACGGGGTCTTACCACAAATCCAATCCTCCAGAGTGGAGGAGCTGGAACCCAAACACCTGGATATGCCTCGACTCAGACAAGCGGCGCCCCCTTAGTAGCAATGGCTCCCCCGTATAATGCAGAAACACAGACTTACATACCGGTGGCAGCTACACCTGCACAAAACGTACCCTACAACAGTGGAAGAGTGTTCTTACCTGCTTACTCCACTTCCACAGATCGCCCTGGAGGCCGCATCTACTATCCCCAGGGTGGGAGAATTCCTATGGGTGGCCCTGGGGGTGGGGGTGCCCCTCCACCACCTCCACCACCCCCTCCTCCAGCAGTGATGCAGTTTACGCCAGGGTCCCCCGGGCCCAAAGTGAGTTTCCTTCCTGTGACTCCCATGGCTACAGGAACGCCAGTGAAACACTCCCGAGTCAACGCTTCGCTCAGTGCACCACCCAGTCCAATACGTAAGTACATTTAACTACTGGTAGACCAAGTTATTCTTACGTTTATACAGGATTTGACAGTATGTCGTTCAAGACTTGAAAACAAACTCTTATGTAAAAGTACCTTCAGAAAACATGGATATAAGTGAGGTGGCCAGTGAAGGATAGACATTACATTGAGATTGTATCGTAAAATTTGCCAGACTCACTTGAAAGTGCAGCATTGGAGAAAATTATTCTACAGTAACTAGCCATCTATAGCCATCAAAATTGTCATTCATGTGAGGAGTGTATGAGGAATGGTTTTGTCTTGCTGCCACAATTTTTTGCGTTTAAGCTAGCTTCACTGAAATTATAAGTGCTAGAACAACCAAGCTTGCACCATAGATGCATCTAAGGTAGTACATCTCAACCCATGCATCAATAATGTTGGATGTGGCCTACCTTTCATGGTCCATTGACTTTGTCAGCATCCTTATCAACATTAAGTTTTTGCGTTTAAGTTCGTTTCTGTGAAACTATAAGTGCCAGACCAACTAAACTCGCACCATAGATGCATCTTAGGTAGTACATTTCAACCCATGCATCAAATGCTGGATGCGGCCTACCTTTCATAGTCTATTGACTTTGTCAGCATCTCCATCAACATTAAGTTTTTGCGTTTAAGTTAGTTTCACAGAAACTATAAGTGCTACACCAACCAAACCTGACATGTGCATTGATGGTCAAAGTGAAGCACAGGCGAGACACATCAATCCGAATGGCATGTTTACTATACGATCCCTTTAAAATTGAGTATTGGAGCAATATCGGTAGATATGAAACATGCCTGTATCTTTGATATGTTTCTTCTGATGTGTAAATGTTGTCAGAATATCAATGTCTAGTTTACCAGAGATTGTTCTGTAGTGCAGACTATTGGAGTGGAATACAAAAATAAAATAGCTTCCTCTTCTTCTTAAATGGGTATTGTCTGCAGAATTTTCCTGCAGGTTTAACACCCGTGTTAAAAGTAAGCTATATCAGTTACACGTTTAAACCTGTAACGCGTGTTGAACTGTGCCCAGGAATAAAACCTATTAAATGAGGTGCTCGTCATACTGGTATAATTAGCAGACTTAAGCTCAAGTATAATTAGCAGACCTAAGCTCAGGGCTGACTGGATTATATTACAGGGACGAATAAAACCCAAAAAAATATTTAAATGGTCTGTCCTGTATAGGACACCTATTAGACGACATTTTGTCCCACTAATGATTTTCTATACTGTGTATCGGTACATCCCAGACACCCACCTGAATAGATTTACAACTTAGCGGTATTTGTGTTGGATCATTTCAATGAAATCTTTTATCTAACTTGTAGGCAGGTTTATCTGTATAAATATGGGATATTAGTCGTACTTCATCCCATATTATTTGACTTGAGATGACATTTTTATAGACATTTATCTTGAGAATTTCATAAGTAAATTGATAACAAAAGTCAGAAGATTCAATTTGGATCTTAAAGCGTTCATTTCTACAGCTCTAATGCTTATTGAATGCCTCAAATTCAATTTTTACTTTAAATTAGCTTATTTAAACAAATATTTGAAAATATATAGAAGAACAGGTGTATTGTGACTTAAAGAGAAGGGTTCAAGGTATGGGGATTCTAAATAAGTTTTTATTAAAGGGAACTTAATGCCATTATAAAGGTCTATATATTGTACAGTTTGAGGCTGAACCCCCCCCCCCCCCCCCCATCTGGTTATGCTCTTATGAGGGAATGAATATTTGATTGTAATGTTGTAATGTAAAAAATTATAATGACTAAACAGTATTTCAGCAAAAACGTCTGGCTCTGTGATTATCAAAGCAGAGGAGAAAGTAATAAGTAATCCATTCATATGGGCGTTTATTGATCCGGTCTCTGCAGTACTGATAGGAAACAGTAAAAATAATCCATTTCCATGTAGTGAATGTTGCTTATGAAAAATGGAAAGCTTTTGTTTTTTTAATGAGAAACCTGTGTACGTTATGAAAGGTCCCTGCACGCTCAACTTCTTGTTAGCTTCCGCAGTTTTCATGTCAAAAACATGTTTATATTATGTATTCATTATCCTGTATATTATGAGAAATAGCTAGTATAGAGCTTTAATCAATTTCCATATATCTTATCTGCAAAAGGGGAAGGTTTTTCGTATGATTGTTGAAAAAGTGTTTGTTTTAAAGCTATTACAATGTTGACCAGACTTTAACAGATAAGCTGGGTCAGGACAATGGGGTACAGCAAATCAATTACTTTAAAGAACATTGATGGTGACACGATGGCTTTGTGGACGTCCATGTATAATTAATTGATATCTGTGTGTACATGCTCGGAGACAGGTGATATGTGGGTAGGAGTAGATTGTATTTGTCGAGTACGATTTTTAAAAAAAGAACGGTACTCGACTTTTTATCGAAACGTAAAATCTTCCCAAGTTTGTGACATGTATCGTTATACCTGTCCTCATTATTGAGAATGCTGCGTCCAACTCTCTAATTAGCTAATTACCTGTCACATTTTACCTGTACATAACATACCCTACATGGGTGCCCGCCTGACCGGCCGACTTTTAAATTTTTGTCTGGACTTGTTTATGTCACATGACTTTGCCGTTTGACATTGTGTAGAACAGAAGCCTGTGAATAGGTGTTAGCATTATGTCCTTATCCTATAGTGTTAGCAGTACTGTGCTACCCGGTACATAGAATTCACACAGTTCACTCTACCCTGGCTAAATACCGGTGAAATGTCGCCTTAGCCTTGGCTTGGGTTAGAAAAGCTGTTCACGTTTACCACTTAATCTGTTAGTATCGGAGTAGTAGTGTAGTGTATTAGAGTATTGGGACGAAATGAGGATGTAGGTGGTCGGGGAACGGTGTCGGATCTTACATGTGGAGTGATTTGTTGTGCTAGGTGTGTATACCTATTGTTGTGATCTTGTCTGTGGTGATTGTTACACACCTGGAGAGGACAATTATCAATGTGCTAATTGAGTTATACCACAGATGCAGGATTAGCTCACTGCTAAAAAGTTTCGGTGTGGTAACCTGTGTAGTAAATTACCTTCTTGGTTTATGATCAGGTCGACACTGCAGGAAAGACTATGGATGCATGTTATAAAAAATAGTTTAACTAATTCACATCCACAGTCTAAGAGATAGATACCCAAGATAAAATGATCTGCAATCTTAACAAACAAAATTGTAACATTCTTATACATTGTAACATGAAAATGCAATTCTGAATTGAAACGGTGCAAATTAAGCATTTTTTCATTTGGCTGGTTATTCTTTGATTTGTATAATGAAATTCAAAATAGCTTAATTGAAGCTGGTGTATAATTGTACACTTATGGTAAACTGATCGAACCACCTGTAAACATGGTTTTGTCTTAGACAACAGGAGAACTTTATTCAACCAAAGATTTATGAAGGTTTATACACAAACATATTTGCATCGTTAATATCGAAAGAAGTTCAGTATTTGAAATTTTCCAACTTGAAACAATATTTACATGATAAAAGCATTGTGTGTTTAAGTAATATTTTAAGCTACCTGGTAACAACTAAACGGCACTCCAGTCGAGATGTAAGCAATCTTACACTTCATGCACCTGACATTTTTGATGCAGTTAGTTTTCCAGAGAAAATTGTCTAATACCTGAAATGAATTACCTGGTATTTCGATATATACCAGATTTTCAACCTGAAGGATTTAAGATTGTGAGACTCTTTTAAGTATAAGAGACCTTCATTGATGTTACAGTGGCGGGGACCCTAACCATGGACGCGTCCGGTCAGCCCCGTGGGATCCTCAAGGGCAACGCTGGAGTAGACGATGATAGCTACCTGTTCTGCAATGTGCCCGAACATCATGACCTGGTGAGTTTTCAAGTTTTACTTTTGAAGTGTAAAAAATAAATAAATCGAAAAATGGGGTACAGGATTGTTATAGACTTTGCAATCTTCTGGTTCTGATGATAGCTGGCCAACGAAGCCATCGAAGACCTGTAGTTATTTATGAAACTGTACGATGGCAGTATTTGCCAATTAAAGGTATTAATTAAAGTATGGTTGATAAAAATAGGAGGCATATTGTTTAGACCCATCTCTATTTATATATACAAGTAATAGCTGTAATTACAGAAAATACGTATATATGTAGCTATCATTGATATAAACAGCGGTAATTACAGAAACTACGTATATATGTAGCTATCATTGCTATAAACAACTGTAATTACAGGTAATCTGTCAGATTAACTACAGGTGGTACTCTGTATAGACCTGTTTCTTTCTTTTGATAATGTTTTATCATGTCAATAGAAGATTTTCTGTCGTATAGGATTATCTAAGTACAGGTATGATGTAAACACAGGTGTTCTGATCGCTTTATTGGTCACTCAGCCAGTATTAACGGTAGGTAATGGTAAATATTAGAGTTGTAAGCCTTGTGAGGATTCGTGATAAGTTCTAAATTCTCCGGGGACACTATTTGATAGGGACAGCAAATTTAGTGTGCACTACCTTGTATTTTTCAAGATCTAGACATAACACTTTAAACAATTTGTGCTATTTATAAAATCAGATATTAGTCAAACATCTAGCATTTTGCACAACAGATTTTTATTTTAACTGTGATTTTTTTTATTTAAAATATTCGTTTGTTAACTTTTTAAAAATTCTTCCATTGAGAAAAATACAGTATTTGAATTTTTTTAATGAACTGTAGTAGTAAATTTGTTTGCATGCATTAAGAATATTACTATAGGGAAATGTGAAATCAACCTTGGACATACTTGTAGTAAGTAAAGGAAACATTATTCCTTTGGTATTACATTAACAGTAGTTAGGATTTGGTTCCCATGACCCCCCCCCCCCCCCCTTAAACTATCTGGGAGGATTAATTTGTGATTAAGAAAATTAAGTAGGTATAATTTACATGATTTCAAAGCGTGACTGATCAGACAATATCTGTTAATAGATAGTATCTTGTCTGTATTTTGTTGTTGTCCGATACACAAATATGGAGGACTATATATATGTTTTACACAGACTTCAGTCCCTCGATAAAGATTTTTTGAAGATTTCCAGATTTATTTTAGTTATTATACCAAGCTGTTTGGTGAACAACTGGAAATTGTTGTGTATTTTGGTGCTATATATTTCACACTGGCAGAGCTTGTCCTCAACATTATATTTACCTGTTAAACAAGTTCAAGTGTGTAAAGGACAATTTTAAAATGAAGACTTCAAAATTCAAACTCAAAAGTATAATCCAGGGGCCTGAATCTGTTTATAATATATCAGTAACAATGGTCTACCTCCACTTCAGTACCAGGTGAATGTACTGTAGTAGTAGGGTCTGTGAATCGGTGATAACTCTCTAGTGTAAACATTGACAGAAGTACTACAGACAATCTCTATAGGGTGTTGTGGAGAGGGATCATTGTGGATTGTGTGTGTAGGCCGAGAGTGTGCTAATACACGATCAATAACCAAATATTGTACACGGGACTAGATTGTAGCTGGCTAATATTGGTACATACTATGTATCATATATTCCCAGCAGCGCCTAACAATTATATAGGGCACAGCGAAAAATTAAGGATTTGTCGGCCCAAATGGCATATTGAAGGCCTCTGTATTTCTATTGAAAACATTATGGCAAAAAACAAACCAACAAAAAAAGGAGGAGGAGAAAAAACAAGATGTTAGTAATATTTCTTTATTCTTCAATCTAACCTAGCTAGCTTCCCCCAACGCAGTTATTACAATCCAAGTCTTAAAAGGAATTCTCGGAAAGCTGCTTGCATTAGTTCTGTTAATACCTTAAATGACACAGATAATAGCAAGTGTGTCACTGTTTATACAGTACTTTGTCAAAGTTAAACAGAAAGTAGAGGAAAATGTTTTTCTCAACACCAACAGACTCTTTTAAATTCCCGATACCTGGCTGTTGTAGAATGTTTTGATCAAAACCTTTTATCTAGATGTTTGGTCCTACAAATAACAGGTAACATGATATGATGTATTGATGATGACGGACACCGGTGTCCTATAAAATTTCCATCCCCGTGAAATACTCATCCGGATGGATATTTTATGCATAAAATACTCATCCGGATGAATATTTAATGCATTAAATACTCATCCCCCCCATAAAATATTCATCCACCATTATTAGTGTTACAAACCTTTAAGCCCCTGGGTCAGTTTGTCCTTTCACCTGCGCCCTCATAAAATCATGTTTAAATATCAAAACTGTATATATCTAATCCTATTTCATATTCGTCATATGAAGACCGATACATTGTGAGAAGACTTTGCTATTTTCCATGAGGCCACAAGGTCGATTTCCTCTGTTTTACCCATGTTGTGTTGAGCCAGTGATGACTGAACAGATACAACTTCTCCTTTAGATCTTGTTACAATTAAAAAAAAAAGATCTATTTGTTAGAGAAATACGAACACATTTTGACGTAAACTTACTTGTGGTGCAGACTTGTAAACATGTCATTTTGAAGTTAAGAAATTGATGGCTAGTTTTTTTTTTTTCAATTGAAAAATACCCACTTACCTTTGGTGATTCAAGGTTTCATTATCTCCAGATTTAATTTTATTTGGTGTAAATGACAAGTTTAATATTGTGTGTGTAATCTCACAGACTCAATACTGATAATGGGCACTTTCAAACTTCATAAATACAAATTAATCTTCAAAGAATTTTGCAGTTAATATTAGACCTAGCTGAAGAAACCCTTGTAGTGATTGGCGTGTTTATCTGAACATGTTAATAGCAGATCAATGTTCATTAGAATTCATTAGGTTTAAATACTATCACGTTTCGCTATACATGTCATTCACTTGTAACAATGCCGCTATCCGTATTAGCTCTGGCGGTGCCTTACCTGAATACCAGCGTGTCTTACCTGTGCTAATTTTACCTGCCCAAACTCGTTAAAGGTGTATAAGCTATAGGGATATTGTGGGGTTTTACATGTGGCATTCAGTTTCCCGCTGTTGGTGTCAAATCATTACCTGATAATGACTTCCATTTAAATCTAGACCAGGACTATATCTACTTACTATCACAGGGGTCATATGGGCTAAATGTATATACCCACCTAATACGGTGTGGATGTCAATATTGCTTGCGGTCTCAGGGGGGTCATTGGGCGTAAAATTGTTTTTCCGTTACTTGAAAAGAAATTTAAATGTTATCTTTGATATACACATCAACCACATACATATCTCAAAGGTTACCCTAATAATTCCGCTTCGCTGGAGGCCAGTAGAATGGCAAGGGTCTAGAATTGAAATGTATTGTAATGAAAGGTAAACTTTATTTTTTAACATGGAGGCGTAATGTTATTATCATAGCCCAAGTAATTGATACTGAATGAGACCCAGTCAATATTTTTATTTCGCACTTAGATGTGAAGTATTGACATAATTATTTTATGTGTTTGAAATTGATAGTAGAAATTACTGTGTAAACAGAAGTACTAAAGAATGGCTAATGTTATTGGTAAAATAAACAGAATAAGTCATGTAGTTAAGGGTAGATCTTTATAATACAATTAATTATGTATAAGTGGAAATAGAAAGCAGGTCCTGGATTCAAATACAAACTTAAATTATATTAAAGATGAAGATTGAAATAAATAAAAACTTTTTTTTAAAATGTTACTACACTAAAATATTTACATTCTGTATGCTTAGACCCATTGACAAAAATTACATTCATAAATGCATAACACAGGTGTTCATAGAATCTCAGCACGTGGGAACTGATAGTAACCTGATCACACTGCGTAGTAATACACTACAAAAACTACTCACTCGGAACGACCGAACTAGATGCTTAATTCTTACATCTTAAAATATTATTGAACTGTGCTTTGTGAAATATCCACGTATTCACGTGTCCTGTGCTACAAATAAACATTGAATATGGAACTACATTTTGTTGTGTTATTGTTGTTGACGGTTGCTAAGATCTCTCACGATAGTGTCACATTTCCCCGCGAAAAAACACTGTTCTCGCCACTGCGTTGCACCCGTGTATAAGCAGGAACAAACCCTGTTTATTTGTTTTATTCGTTGTTATATCGATCCACTGAAAGGATTCGTCAATGTAAATATAAGGAATGATATTTATTTTTTCAACATTTATGAGGTCATAACAACAATGGGTTTTTGGACATATTTTACATGAATCGCTAACGCGATTCATTCAATATGTCCATAAACCCATTGTTGTTATGACCTCATAAATGTTGAAAAAATAAAAATCATTCCTTAAATAATAATCAATAGTAATCAAGAATTTGATCAGTCACATGAAAATTAGAAGTGAATTTGGACTTAACCCTTTAATTTCACCCCTATGTAACTTTAGTAGACTCTACCATGCATTGATCTGGAGGAGTCCATTTTGGTCTACAGTGGTGAAAGGGTTGATCTGTAGATAAATCTGCTCATTAGTGAATACGTGTAATAATAATACTCATTGATAATCTGATAATTTATTTGACATACAAATATACACCTACAGGATGCTTTATACATATGTAGATGGTCAGAGAATGAAGCTCAATGCTGGTCTGGATTTCTATTTCAGGAGGACTATATAGCCGAGCTCCAAGAAAAGTTAAAACGTCTGAAACATCGTATTCTTAAAGAACAGGTGAGGAAATTGATTTATAATAGACAGAAATGACCTTAATTCAATGAACTTGAATAGAATTTTTTGGGATAGACTTTTTGCATTGTAAATTACAGTGTTCTTTCTTATTAGTGCCCATGGCACTAAAAGAAGAAAACGTATGAGGGGGCCTTTTTAGGATGAAATGCAGAAGGATAACCATTGAAGTTAAATTGTGGTTATCGGGTAGTTCCATAGACAGGTGTAGACATTATTCTGTAGCTGAGGAATTATATATTTACCTGGTATAATGTTTTTATGTAAAATCTGATAATCAGAAGACAGAAAAAAACTCTCGGGCAAGTATATATGAATGAACAAAGAGTAGTGAGTGCAGGATTTGGACAGAAGGGGTAACTAAAAAAGGATGATGGACCTCAAGTGTGCGTGTGTGTTTGGGGGGGGGGTACATTAAATGCAGTTGGCTAATCTCGGTTTTATAGGAATTGCACGACTTGAATTGTTTGAGATAAATTGTATGCAAAGTATCACGGAAAATCCACAAATTATTACAGGCACTGCTCAAAGTAATGGTCGACAGTGCTTGACTTGTTGACTTCCAAAGTTGTGATGTAACAGAAAGGTTTATTGGTCACTGTAGGAGGAATCTAGAGCCAATGAGGATCACCGGTTGATAAAGAGGCTACAGAACGAGTTGGAGGACCGGCGGGACGAACTGGAAGGACTTGATCTGGCCATCGACAAACAGAAGAAGTCGCTGAAAAACCTTCGCAAGGACGAGAGGCAGCTTGAACAGGGCAAAATGGAGGCCAAAGATGAACTAGAGTTCCTCAAGGCATACAGACATAAGTCTAACAAGAAGAAGTAAGTGAACCCTGAACCTGATGTGTTATAACAACAGGTACCTTTATCTTGGATCTATCAAACGACCGTATACCCTTCTGATTCAAACAGGTCAAAGTTAGTTTAGTTAAGTTAAGTTTAGTTTAGACTGAGAAAGATGGATTAAACTTTCTGAGACACAAGTTTGTGCCAACTTACAAAGACTTTCTTCATAATATTATCATGATACATTGTATTATAATACAACTGTACAACAGCTGTCATGTGATGATCTGAAATCTTCAAATATGTCAAATTTGTTATTATAATGTTTGATGTTTTTGAGGCATTTTGCCAATTCACAAGCATGCAATTTTGTTATAAGCATGAAAATATTTCTATAGGTTTGTTTGTGGCTAACCGATTGTGTTGTATTTTGATTTTCTTACAATTTTTAAATTTCGTTAACAGGAAAATGTGGAAGAATGCTATGGACGACCTGGACAGTTCGGACGAATCTCTGGATGAGTACCTGGTCAAAAGTCGTCAGCACTTCGTCAGAAATGAGGTGGAAGGAATAGAGAAAACCCTCTCTAAAAGGCGTAGTCAGCTAAGGGATGCAGACGCTCTCCTGCGACAATGTAACACCGATCTAAAAGGGGCCAGAGACCAGGTCAGTTGTGGAGTTAAAACTAACAGTAAGAGTACAGGAAGTATGTCAGTGACCTGAATACTTGAATAAGTGTACAGCTCAGTCAATAAAGAAATTGTTACTGGTGGGAGACTTTGGATTGCTTTGCCTTAATATTAAGCCTTTCGCTTACAGTTCTGGTTTATATAGGAGCGGGGGGTATTAGTTAGCCTTTGGCTTACAGTTCGAGATTAAATCATTCACCCCTGAAGACACAGTTGAACTCTTCCTATTCAAAGGCTGGAATAGTTCATTAAGAAAGTTAAGGAGTGAATGAGTTAAGTACACAACATATCTCTTATGATCACCATAAAGTGATATATATGTGAAGCTTAGTCACGATTAGAAATGAAAACTTCAATACAAAGGTGTTCCCTCTTTAATATGAGCGCTTTTCTTTTATCTTAGTTTTTTATATCAGAAATTAAAGTATGGTTAATGATAACTATTGTTGTATGAATTATTGTTTTTTCTAGTTTGTAACACATCTGATTACAAATGTCTGTCTTTTGTTTATTTCAGGCGAGAGACACTATTGACCAATATGACTCTGCTAACCACAACCTCAAGTCTACAATCAAGGAGACCTCGGAGCTAGAGCGAAGAGCCAATCAGGCCGGAGTCGAACTCGTCAAGGCTGCAGACCAACTGAGCTCCTTGAGGTCAGAGGTCAAGGACATGGATAGAAAACGTGGCAAACAGGAACGCTTACTCCGGGACGTCAACCAGGTAGGTCAAATTTTTCGAAAGTGGAAAGATTCAACTCCATCTGTAAATGAATGTTTCATTTTGTAAAATTTACATAAACAGTCAAACTTCCATAAATCGAACTTCGAAAATTCAATTTTTTATGATGTGCCCAACTTATGGCAAAGTCCAAATGTTTTTCTTCTATATAACACTACTGATATTCCATTTATAAATCGAAATTTTATGAGTCGAATTTCTTGCTTTTTCGAATTAATGTTCTTTGAGTTCCGTGACTGGTTGATGTTGTAGGTGCTGTCTAAGAGAGATTTGGAGTACAAAGACCTCGACTCCCGCACAAAAGTTGCCTCCCAAAAGTGAGTGACTATGTCTGATGGATCCGGAAAGTTGTCCCACTTTCTCAGTTTTACTTCATAGAGATCAGTCAGAACCATTAATCTATTCCCTTTTTAGGTCACCTGAGCTTTAGCTCAAGTGACCTATTGCTATCCGTTTTCGTCCGTCGTCGTCCGTCGTCCGTCGTCCGTCGTCCGTTAACATTTTACATTTCAAACTTAAAGTCAAGTTCTGCTGGGCCGATTGAACTGAAAGTTGGTAGGAATGATCGCCTCATGGTCCTGACAAAGTGTTGTTATTTTTCGGGTCGATCAGAAATCCAATATGGCCGCCACGGCCGCCATTTTGAAAACCTATTTCAAACTTAAAGTCAAGTTCTGCTGGACCGATTGAACTGAAAGTTGGTAGGAATGATCGCCTCATGGTCCTGACAAAGTGTTGTTATTTTTCGGGTCGATCAGAAATCCAATATGGCCGCCACGGCCGCCATTTTGAAAACCTATTTCAAACTTAAAGTCAAGTTCTGCTGGACCGATTGAACTGAAAGTTGGTAGGAATGATCGCCTCATGGTCCTGACAAAGTGTTGTTATTTTTCGGGTCGATCAGAAATCCAATATGGCCGCCACGGCCGCCATTTTGAAAACCTATTTCAAACTTAAAGTCAAGTTCTGCTGGACCGATTGAACTGAAAGTTGGTAGGAATGATCGCCTCATGGTCCTGACAAAGTGTTGTTATTTTTCGGGTCGATCAGAAATCCAATATGGCCGCCACGGCCGCCATTTTGAAAACCTATTTCAAACTTAAAGTCAAGTTCTGCTGGACCGATTGAACTTAAAGTTTGTAGGAATGATCGACTCATGGTCCTGACAAAGTGTTGTTATTTTTCAGGTCAATCATAAATCCAATATGGCCGCCACGGCCACCATTTTGAAAACATATTTCAAACTTAAAGTCAAGTTCTGCTAGGCCGATTGAACTGAAACTTTGTAGGAATGATTGACTCATGGTCCTGACAAAGTGTTGTTATTTTTCGGGTCGATCAGAAATCCAATATGGCCACCACGGCTGCCATTTTGGAAAACTATTTCAAACTTAAAGTAAAGATCTACTTGGCCGATTGAACTGAAACTTTGTAGGAATGATCGAATCATGGTCCTGACAAAGTGTTGTTATTTTTCGGGTCAATCAGAAATACAATTTGGCTGCCATGGCCGCTATTTTGCTACTAAGTTCTAATAGGCCGATCTCACTTAAAATTGGTCTAGGAATGATCAGCTCATGGTCCTGACAAAGTTAAGTTAACATTATACTATTTTTTACTCAAATTGGTACATATTTCAACAACAAAAATAAATACTATAGACTCAGGTGACCGTTAAGGCCCATGGGCCTCTTGTTTAGATTTTGCTGTAAATATTCATTCAGTTTCATACTAACGTAATTTGATAGAGTTTAGAATGTGGAAAAGAACTTGTTCAAAAGACATATTTTATTAAAAAAAAAAAATACAAAAATAATTTTAGTACTACACATCTTCAGGACTTAACTAAATATCCTTTCATTGTATTGCTGTAGCCACTGCCAAATTATTACCTGGTCGGTGTAGTTAAAAAATGGTTGATAGGAAATTGAAAAAAGTTGTTGAATTTTCCTTTCTTTTCTAGCCTTTCCCGGTTACAGTCAGAACTCCTGTCAACAGAACAACACGAAAAGCAAACACTTTCGTCGCTTCGAGATGCAGAAGATATTTTAAATAAACGACGGTCAGAAATTGCGCGGATGCGTGATCAGGTAAGTTGTTTTTTATATTATTTATTTTTTATTAATTTCCAGATAGTTTTGTGTGATAATGTTTGTATTTGTAGTTGAAAAACTATGAAATTAACTTTTTTAAACATATTCAATTAAAAAGTTTCAATTGAAATAAACTGTGCGTAAAACCCCCCCCCCCACATATTTTATGAGTTTGTATTACCGAGTATTTACATAGATTTTGGTAGCAATAGAATTTAATAAACGTTTACTGATACACTTTACACTAAACATTGTATTAGGAGGCAATTCAGTAGAGTAATTTTAAGTAGTTATATATCTTTGTACTCCAAATGCTAAATTTTAGATTTCTGTCTTGCCATTACTCTACATTAGTTTACATCTTAAAAAGCTAGGGTCTAAAATTTATTGAGGAAATCGTCCTTGTGAAGAACTGTTTCTGAATCAGATACACAGTGTATATAGTTATTTGTCTCCTTAATTCATTCACCTCTGAAGACACATTTGAACTCGTCCAATTCAAAGGTTGGAATAGTTCATTATGAAATTTCAGTGGTGAATGAGTTTAATATTGATAACACACAGGAATTAACAATTCATTGTTTTTTATAATTACTTTTACAGTTTAAAACAATGATAAAAGATAAATAGAATGGAATAATAAATAAAAAAATAAAAAATAAAATTCTATCAACAGTCATGATCATTTGTTCTTTCTATTTTTCAGTTGTCGTTTTCCAAGGCACAAAAATCAAGGCGACATAGGTCTAAGGAAGAAAAAACCTGATAATCCAGAAAATATCGGAGATTTTTCTGAACAGCCTAGTTTTCGGCTAACTTCAATGGGCCGTTCTATATATACTCTACCAGAGAGACAAATATACAGCGTGACTGTGTGTTTGTGTGTTGGGGTGTTATATACAGAAATACTGACCACTGCAGCCTGTATCTTGAGTGACCACTGGTCCTAGCTCTTTGACCACATGCTTAGTGTTGCTTCCTAGATGTTTAACTGTCGTAGGAGTTTAATCTATTTCTATAAATAACCCTAGTAATATATCATACATGTCTGTCCTATCCTGTACCTCTAAATGTTGCTGCTAAGGAGATGAAATATTCTGCAATTTAACAAAACCAGTATTTATGCTTTCAAGATACACTTTATTAAACAGATATATTCTGAAGACAGACCTTTTTTCATTTTAACAATAATCTATGCTGCAAAAAATACTTTAGACAACTATCTGTTTTTTCCCCAAAAAAGTGTTTAAGTGAAATCACATTACTTTAAAGTCTCAAGCAGGTTCAACATATCAAGGAATTAATTGTATGCTTTGTTTGTTTTGAATTATTTTACGATTGAGCATGAATTATAAATGAAGAATATGATAGTTTTTGACGTAAATAAAAATTCCTGTTGAATTAGATGCCTGTTCCCCATTTGAGTAAGAACTTAGAGTTTGGGCACACCTATTTACTTTGCCGTTTTTGCACTTTTTACCTGCACTTCTATCCTTCCTATTAAATCCCTTGTGTTTCATACTCCACTAATCCTGTTCACTAACAAGTCTACATCAGCGAGTTAATAATGACTGCATTCTAACATCATTCGTTAAAGGTTAGACAATAAACTTCACAAATTGATTATTCTCAGTAATGGTTTACTTACTTTAAATGGATCTCCTCTCACCTGGACGTTGTGTATTTCTCTGTCAGCTGATTTCATTACATTAATGCTTATACTACTTTATAATTTGCTTCATACATTTTAACCTCATTCTGATTTTATTTTGCATTTTACGTACATGTAGTTGGCGTTGTTTCGCCCGTAGAATTCTGTGGTCAAAGAGCTGGAATACATGTCATTGAAGAGACTGGCTATTTCATTGATTGATTTCTACCTTCAAAGAAGTCGGCAATCAAATATTCAAAAATATTGACTTGATTTTTGTGCCAATCATTTTTTACAATGTGTCAAAATATTATCTTTTATTACATACATTATTATTATTTTTTTTTTTTTACAAATTTTGATGATTTGTATCGATCATAGCATTACAATTTTTTTTGAAGTGCAGTATTAATATCTTTATGTTAATGTTCAATTATCAAAAACATATTGATTGAAATTTTGAATGATTTTAATACGTTTATTGTCAATGAAATTGGTGATCAAGAAAGCAGCTGCTGGAACCATCATCAACTAAAATCTGTAATTTTCTATTTTCTTTTAAACAATTATAGTAATATTTTTTACACAAATGTATTTCTTGAATAAAAATGTATTATCTTATTTTCAACCATACATTTTTGTATTCAAAGCATTATATACAAGATGATATGCATATAATGAAGTGTTTATTTTTTTAAGTCAGTTATTTTTACAAAATCATCAATAAAATTATAAAAGAGAGAAATTTTAGTGCCCCTTTGTTATATAAAAAATTTAAGGCAAGGAACCACACTTTGCTAAAAAAAAGAATGTGATATCTTAAAAAAATCTTTTATATAATAAAATAGTTTACACCTTTGTAAAAGGTAAAATATACTTATGTCTCCCGTAAAAGACAAAATATAAAAAAAACATTTTTAAATAATATAAAAAATACAAGACAAAATAAAATAAGAAAATTTAGAATAAATAAAACCCCAAAGAAAACATTTGTATTGAAATATATATTTTTGTTTTTAAATTGCTATTTATCTATTTTGCCAGAATAAGGCAAAACACAGTTTAAGATAAAGATTGATCTTGGAAATGGCAAGATCATTTATATCATAAAAACAGGGTAAAATCAATATTTATTTGTCTTGGAAAAAACATTGTTTTGAAGGGATAGAATAAGTATTCTATGAAAAATATATACATTTATATTTTTTTAAAGTATTTAGTGTCAAAAAAATGATACCAGTGACTGATTAATGTGAATTTTGTCAGAAGTATTTTATTAGAAATATTGATAGGAATATTGCATGTGATTTTAGTTGAGGATATTTTGAATAACACAATAATAACACAGAGCGTATTTTTTTTGATTTTGTACTTTTGAAGCATAAAGAAAAGGTAATAGCATGTGCTCCTGAAACGCATGTTTGTGTGTCCGTCATAAGGTCAAGGGGTACTGCAAGGGAAACTTTGTAATAAGGGGTACCTAAGGGGAAAATGTACATGTAAATGATTTATGTACAGTTTCATCAATGAACTGTAAGAAGAAATTCAAAAAATAAAATTCAAAAATCTTTAGACATATTTTCATATATGACAACAACAAAAATCTGAGAAAAAAATTTGAAAAGATCTTCAATATATTTTCTAGTTTTATTGGGAATATCACTCTACAAAGTTTCCCATTTCATTAACAGCTTAAATGGTTGCATGTCAATAATAATATATGTGATTGAAGTCCTTGTTTTGTATGGAGGAAAATTAACGAGTTAAGTGTGAAATGTTATAGATATTAATGCTAACTGATTATAAAATACAAGTGTCGGATTGGAGGCCAGTGGCTTTGAAATGAAGGAATATTGTTAATTTTGTTAAAATATAGTAGAATTAAAAGCATCAGTTATACTACATCAATATTTCTAGGAGGAAATTTTGAAGCATTTCTGACAGTGAAACACCAAAAAGAACATTTTTGGTGTTTACACTTAAGAAGAAAAGATTTGAAACCCTATTTTGAACTTATATTTGGAGAAAAAAAATGAGAATTTTTGTAACATGTTTATCCAACGTATATCATAACAAGAGGTTTGGATTTGATTTAAAAAAACAAAAACAAGTAGGGGATAATTTAGACTAACTAATATTATGATCCAGGACTATACAAATGTATTTACAAAGTTTCCCTCTGTAAACACTGTAACAGGAAACAAGATATCAGTAAAACTACTAACACTTGTAGCTTAGTACACAGGGCTTGTGGGGAGATCTGGCACTCTCTGGGGAAATCTGGCACTCTCTGGGGAAATCTGGCACTCTCGGGGAAATCTGGCACTCTCTGAGGAAAATCATGCACTTTCTGGAGAAAATCATGCACTTTCTTTGGGAAATCAGGCACCCTCTTGGGAAAATCAAGCACTTTCCTCGGAAAATCAGGCACTTTCTGGGGAAAATCAGGCACTTTCCAGGGGAAATTAAGACAATTTCTGGGGGGAAATCAGGCACTCTCATGGGGGAAATCAGGCACTTTCTGGGGGGAAATAAGGGGAATATCCTGAATATTTTGAGAACAGCAACCTTTACTGAGTTTGCGGAAAATTGATAGTATAAAAGAACACCCCTCCCACCCCTATTTATAGCAACCTTTGGTGAAAATTCCAAATCACATGAAGTAGACAATCTCTGAGACTATTTGTACAAACCTGTCTGATCCCGGTGTAGTACCTGTAGCTACTGTAGATTATCTGTCTCTATTACCCAGTCTGTAGCATGTATGTACTTCAGTAAATACTGTTTCTTCAAAACAACCCTATATTTTCATAATCAGATTGTAGAATTCAGTAATTTTAAAACAAACAGGAATTAACTGGATTAGTATAGTGTTCTGTTTTGAAGACAATTTCTCACTGATTATCAGCTATATTTCACTATAAATCATTTTGGCTAGTTTTCCGGTATCAAAAAAGTGTTTTCACTTTCGTAAATATTATTACTGGTGAAAGATTTTTTTTTTTTTTTTTTTTTTTAATTTTTTTAATTTTTTTTTTAATTTTTTTAAATTTAAAATAATTATAGAAAATAGTTTCAGATATAGTATGGGCCAATGCAACTATCAGTTTTCATACATACAGTTCATTGGAATAATGGAGACGTTAAAATATAGTTCTGTGGATGTATAATGACTAACACATAGGATTAACAAAACGTAATAACACAATGATATCATATGCACACTGTATGCTACATATATATACCCTTTTTGAATGCATTTTAACAAGAAATAAATATTCTAACTGTAATGTTTAGAAATATTGAGAATTTGTGGAGAATCCTCTGTAAATGTTTGATTAATATATAATAAAAATATAATAATTAACTTATAGGGACAGTATAAACACCGGACAAAAGAATTACCGTATTTGTCCTAACAGGTACCTGTAAAGGCTTAACAGTTTCTTTACTGCAAACATCTATAAAGAATTCACTGTTTTTACATCAAGTGCTACACAAATTGGACAGCAGTCTGAATGAATTTTCTGAGCTTACTTTGGAATATGTGTGTAAAGTTGTCTCCCTGAAAATATTATCAGGTACAATAATAGCTGTTTATTATAACATGTACTTGATTTACATGGCATTTCCTCACAACATAATGTAGTATTTATTTATGATATGTCATTTTTGGACCAACAGGGATTTTATTTATTTATGTGTATAATTGTGTTTTTTGAGTATTCCTCATGTGAGATGCAGCTTTAATTTGTTTACCTGTAATAAAGTATCAGTTTTGCGTTGCAAACATTCAGTATGCATGGTAAGGTACAAATTATTCCCTAGTCCAGAGATATAACGGTCATCTTTTACTGTATGCAAGATCAGCCGTAGGGACACATATTGGTTGATATGCATGCTTTGCCATAAAAAGTCACAGATTGATATTTAATCATCACAGGGGTATTTTGAATAAAATAAAAATAACTCCTGGCTTTGACTTCATTACACTTTCCCTGTTCTGTTCATCTTTGATAATCCATAGTTAACTGAGAAAACATATTTATTCATTTATACTTGTATTCCAAAATTAATAAATATTCAAAATAAGAAAAGTAGCTTTTGAAATCAGGATAAATTTACTCTCTGTAAGAAATATGTAAGTGATAGTGTAGTGTTACCATAAGTCACGTTATTTCTGGAAACTTTTTTTTTAGCCATTCTTGCTTCCAACTACTTAATCATCAGAAATTGAATTTGCTAGAAAGAATAATGTATGTAACTCGTGTTTATAGATATCTGAGGTAATTTTTGTGAGTTATAGCAATTCACTGTCGTTTTTCTTTGTGATTTAACGCTAAAATGTATCTCTCACAAAAACAGATCTTTACAGTATATTTGATATGACTGTGATATCCCTGAGGTGACCGGGCCCTGTTTTGTGATTGTGTCTGTGATATGTATATATGCGTGTATAAAGTTTGTCTGGTTAGATGTGTGTTATATATAGAGAGAATAATTTATCTGTGTGTATACAAGGAACATATAACATAACCGTACATTGTATGTGTGTGACTTGCTGACATATAAAACTTGGGATAACCAAATAAAAAGAACATTTTAAATATATTTTTGTTCATTTCTTCATCATAAGATTGATAAAATGATTGAATAAATCCTAACTTCATGTCTTCGAGTGAAACAAACAAGAAAGACTATTTTTGCTGGTAGTTGTGATGAAGCTGTGGATATTTTGACCTCTATGACATTATCAATATTTCATCCAAAGTTTCTGTTACTCCTGTGGGTTGTCAAAGGTGACTTTCTGACCAGACTTTGTTTGGTAACGACAGATTAAGGGAAGGGGAAATAACTGGGTTTATTGTACATATTCCAGTTATAAAATTCACGTTTACAGTCTGGATGACAGTCACCTTAAAAAATATTCAAGGAGAAGAGAGACAAGTCATCAAAATTGATTCCTGTATTTAGAATAAAGGGACTCACTTTTGATTTTGACAATTCAAACAAATATATACATGAGTTATTTCAACAAAAATGTCTTGGATTTGAGACAAAGGAGTGTAAGTATACTTTAAGTTGATTGTCTGATTTAAGAAAATTCAAGACAAATTATGAACCATTCCATAGGATAATTTAAACATACCAATTTTAAATTTGTTGATATGATCTTGGATGTAAATATATCTAAACAACCTTTAACTGTGTTTTGATTGGCTGTCCAGATTGAGGTACAAAGACGTGAACTAGAAAAAGTCGATCAGTTGATGGGCAAGAAACGGACAGAATTACAGCTCATCCAGGACACAGCCGAGCGCAAAGGGAACGAACTCAATCAGGTCCTGCGCGATGCCGAGGGAGAAATAAACCTCAAACAACGAGAGCTCAGGGTAGGGAACATAACTATGTAACTGATTCATGTCATATATTTGAACCCCCTGTCTACAACATGGCATAACAATAAATAAAGGATCTCAAGTGACTTGATAAATGATAAATACAATATTTGTTTATGACACAAAATATCATGGAAAGAAACAGGTTTGCTATTATATGTTTTTTCATCACATGGTTTACCTGTGTAAAATAACACATTAGATGACAAAATTAAGTGGAAAAAGAACAGAATGAAACAAACAAATTCCGTCATTTCTGCCTTTCTCTCTGAATTCTCGACATCATCTCAATGTTACTGTGACATCACACAGTATTTATCTGACTATAAGCCCATGCTTGGTAATAAGCCCATCTAATTTTAGCTGCATCAAATGCCTTTTTAAATACAATACATTGTATATATCCCTTCAGTAGGTCCATCCTTAGCTTTTAATCCCACATTTTACAGTAGCTCCCTTGCCTCATTTTAGGATTATTATAGTACATCTAATGTGACATGTCACATACAAAAGATTTAAGAGATATTGTTTATGGTATGACACTGAAAATATACAACAGATAATATGACAATTATCGATAAAAAGAAAACGAGAAAATCTCCAGAATTTTTGAAATGTTACTAGGATTTTCATTTGTTTTGGTTTGACACACAGAGATAAACTGTAATGCTGATAGTGACTTTTAATACTTTTAATATTAGCGTAACTTTATCCACATTTTACTTTTGATGAATAATTTTTCCTTTACATTATAGGAATGTCGAGAACATTTGCGAGATCTAGAAATTACCAAGAGCGACCTGGTGACTGCAATCAAAAGCAAGAGGGGAGAACTCTCGAAAGTTAAAGAGGAAGTGCAAACGGAAGACGAAGTGTTACAGAAACTTATTGGATCTGTGAACAAGCACAAAACAGAACTGAAACACGCGTATGAAATGCAGAAACTGGAACAAACAAACCTCAACAGTGTCAAAAGTACCCACGCACAAAAAGTGTCCGAACTCGAGAAAACACAGCGCGAACTTATAGCAGTAAGTGTCCAGGAAGAATTATATAGGACAGTCGGACGGTTCCGTAATAAATTGATGGATGTTAAACCCATGTTTGATTTTAATCTCGCTGTCTTGTTCAGCAAGTATAACATCTTTTCAGTTTGCTAATTCTTATTGCTTAATAGGACCAGTTCTCATTTTGACCCCTTTCTAATCCATTGGATTATCAAATGTAATTTGGTAATGAGATCTTGACTGAGCAGTGACAGTCCTGTAATGTACAGAAGAGATACCATGTCTTGACTAGTGATGGACATGTGAGGGCATCAAGTTCTGTCCACTCCACTAAAAGAAAGGTTTTCGGGTTTTATCTCAAACACCTCAGTGTAACTTTTGACCTTGACCTCAGATACTAAAATATAGATTTCTAGGTGATATCTTAGTCATCGATTACCGTAAAGTGGTCATGCACTTACATCATGGTCGTGCATTGTCTCTCATACAAAAACAAGGGCAGTGCATATCACCAGTTATATTGTCTTACCTGTCATATAACATAATTATGTGGGATGTTGAAGAATCAATGAAGTCTCTGATTCAAGTTAGATAGGGTTCAGTTTGTAACTGACTACCCATTAATATGTCTTTCAACCATACATCTAACAAGTGATTCTTCTTCTTTTAGGAAAAGGCGGAATTAGAACAACTTACGGCAGAAATCAACCGTAAAGCCTCTGAACTGGAACGGTTCCGCCAGGCACTGGACCGTGACCGGCAGGACACTGAACGCCTCACCCTCGACAAACGCTCACTGGAGGACCGCATAGCGGCCATGACGCGCGAGAAGGAGATGCTGGACGATAACTGTAAATCACTGGACAACAAAATTAATCAAATGAAAAGGTGAGGTGATTTGTGTACGCCAGGGAATGTGTGCTGTATAGCTGAACATCTGATTGTGTAGAACCACAAACGGTTATACAGAATGTGATGCTTTTGGAATTTATATCCCGTTACTTTTAGTTTTCCTACATTGTAATCATGTGGTGTAATTGTATGAAAGTTCAACTAATCAAATATATGTATGTCTGTATTGTCACATGATCGACCACGGTTCGCCCTTTGACTGTCATTTGATGTTCTCAGAATGCGAGAAGTTTGTCAAAAGTTTGGAATGTTTAATGTTGAATACTGAACAAATGAAATATATACCGGTAACCATTTCTGTTAATCCATACTAAGCTTGATTGGTAAAGTTTAGTTTAAAATATTGTTTCTTTATCATCCACAGAACACACAATATAATAGAAGAAAAAATGGAAACGTCTGCCAAACGACTGGAGTCGTTAGAGGTAGAACTACGACAACGAGAAAAGGAAATGGATGAGGCTAACCATCAGAGGACAGCTCTACAGAAAGAAATACACTCCCTCAAACAGACTTCTAAAGGTAAGCCTTCCCTCAAACAAACTTCTAAAGGTAAGCTTTCCCTCAAACAAACTTCTAAAGGTAAACACTCCCTCAAACAAACTTCTAATGGTAAGCCTTCCCTCAAACAAACTTCTAAAGGTAAGCTTTCCCTCAAACAAACTTCTAAAGGTAAGCTTTCCCTCAAACAAACTTCTAAAGGTAAACACTCCCTCAAACAAACTTCTAATGGTAAGCCTTCCCTCAAACAAACTTCTAAAGGTAAGCTTTCCCTCAAACAAACTTCTAAAGGTAAGCTTTCCCTCAAACAAACTTCTAAAGGTAAACACTCCCTCAAACAAACTTCTAAAGGTAAGCACTCCCTCAAACAAGCTTCTAAAGGTAAACACTCCCTCAAACAAGCTTCTAAAGATAAACACTCCCTCAAACAAACTTCTAAAGGTAAGCCTTCCCTCAAACAAACTACTAAAGGTAAGCCTTCCCCCAAACAAACTTCTAAAGGTAAACACTCCCTCAAACAAACTTCTAAAGGTAAGCTTTCCCTCAAACAAACTTCTAAAGGTAAGCTTTCCCTGAAGGAATGGGTTATTGAGCGGTAGTTTTTACGATTTTAATTTGCAAATGTCAGCCACCTGTGCAATCTATACTTTGTGTAAGTTTTATGGAACGGTACATGTAAACTACAATGTACTATAGTATATGTTCTACTTCTGTATTTTCAGAAACTAAATCAGAACTTAAAGCACTAAAAGAACATGTAAGAGAAGCAGACGACCAGTCGAGACATTTAGAACAGGTAAGTCACTACAACAAGACTTCATTGACGACCAGTCGAGACATTTAGAACAGGTAAGTCACTACAGCAAGACTTCATTGACGACCAGTGGAGACATTTAGAACAGGTAAGTCACTACAGCAAGACTTCATTGACGACCAGTCGAGAAATTTAGAACAGGTAAGTCACTACAGCAAGACTTCATTGATGACCAGTCGAGACATTTAGAACAGGTAAGTCACTACAGCAAGACTTCATTGGGTCTGCCTTGGGTGAATGGAAAACCCGGCCTAGAACAGAAAATTTAGTCATGAATTGCATAAACGCTACGGTTTTGTTTAAATAATTGATGACACCCAGATAACTTTCTCAATTTTGCAGTCCCCTTAAGCTTGGATTTTGAGAATCTTATTGTACAGATTTTTGTTTTTGATGAGAAAATATCTTAAGTACGGTTCCTGTATGATCTTATCACAGTGTTACAGAACCATAGGTCAACGGACACGCTGGGAATACAATGTTTAAATCTTTATGTGAAATCAAGACCATAAACTGACTGTTTTTACTTCGGTAAATAGAAATAAACGAGATGTATGTTTGATAATTTAAACATAAAATCACTGTCGCCAATCATTGTCAAAACCTGCTAACACTACCATCAGACCCCAGTGAGAAGCCAGAATTTCTGAGTGTCTATAGATTTTATATAACTTGGTGTTGTTTAGGATCTCCGGGAAGTAACACACCAACGTGACGAATCTAAGCTGGAGATGGAACGTATCAACGAGGCGATCCGCACGAGTCGACAGTCGTACGAGGATTACATACGACAGGAGAAACAGAAACACGAGGACCTTCAGGAACTACTCAAGTCTGTGGCCGAGAAAGAGTTCGAATACCAGGAGGCGCGCATGGTAAATACCGGGGCAACATAGATATACCATCGTGAATCAGTTATATTTATGTCAGATTTTCGAAATGAGTCTTTTTGGTCATAGTAATACTGCAGTAATATTTTTACGTGTTCTGTCCTTTGAACTTACATTTAAGGGTCATTTAGTGCATAAGTAAAAAAAAAAAATATGAGTAATTAATTATTGTAATATCAAGAAAAAAAAATGTATATCATTTCTTTAAATGACTGACTCATGAGAGAGATAACATGTCTTGGAAGTTTTAATCAAGTTTAGAAAAAATGTTGAAGCGAACAATTATCGAGAAAACTTCGATGCACGATATTTATTTTATAGAATACTAAAAACCAACAGAAAACTTGATTGTCATTAACTGTCAATGAAAAAATAAAACAAATTACTTTTTCGTTCAGGCTCTCAGCAAAGTAAGAAAAGAGGTGGAGAGAGAGGAGAATAAACTGAACAAGGTAGGCAAACCGACATTAATACAGTCTATACTTCTATCATGCATGCGCCTCAAGTTAATTCTTAAACCAGTGTTTGCTAATTTTTTTACCACAACCAATTTTGGTTTTATCCATTCCATTTCCAACTTTTTATATTAATGAAAACAGTTGTTTTGTACTTTCCTATACACCTCTTTATATAAAGTCTTTGTTTTGACTAATTTTCTTTGAATTTTCAAATCATGTTTTTTTTTCTTGTTTTTTTTCTAAGCTTCATTAAAAATGATATTTCAACAATGATAAAATAAATAGTGTAATCTTTAGTTTAAGCTGTAGTACAGGTGTACATGTAGTACAGGTGTACATGTACTACCATCTGTGATGTCAAAATAGTAAGTTCTATAAAGACAGTATATACGGCTATAACTACAGAAGAAAGTTTTTATTGTAAATATTTTTATTTGACCAATGCTTGTAATTTTCATATTATTATTACTTGAAATGTTTTAATTCAAATTTAATAATAAAAAAAACATAGTATGAATGTAATAATTTTATACTTGGTTTGCCTCTATTTATAGATAATTTTGCTTCAAAAACTCATCTTTTTGTTTAAGTTCAAACTTCTCAGTAACTCTCAATTAATGCAGTAGTTAGCAATTTAATAATTTTGAAATTTACCGCCCTCATCATTGACATGGTTACACATTGACCTTTTAAATTTGATCAACAATTTTTTTTTTTTAATAAATTCATCAATTTAAAAAATTGATTTGGTAATTAGTGACAAATTTTAAAATTTCATATGCATCCTTTAAAACTATGAAATTTCAAATCAATGCTGTTATTAAGAACTGACCAATGGTCAAAAGCCATTTAATTTGTAGCCATGGTTACTGAATTATCACTACGACACTGCTCGCATCTATGCTCAAAGCCTGTTCAGCTATTTCACAATTCTTAAATTAATGTGCAATTTTCACATTTCACAACCTCATCTGGTCATCAATGATCTTTTCGTGATAAATGTAGTGACATTATGTCTCTGTGTAAGATATTGTAAAGCACCTCAACTACGTACATATACTTTTTTTTGCATCAAGTCATTTATGAAATCTAACATTTGCACAAAGGAGATATATAGCTCTGTTATGAAATCATTTCATGTATTCAAATCAGTGTGAATAAAAATCATCTAAAGAATAACTGTTACAGTAAGTACTTTCGGTGCTCACGGAATGTAAAAAGGCCCCATATCCTTCACAAAGTTTCTATGCCTTAGTTCTGAGACTCTGCGGGTAGGGAGCTCTGATTCATTCCCTTTACAAAGGTAATGAAATGTGAAAAAAACATGGCACGGTGAGGCTGAGCAGACTTTGAGGGTATGTGAGCGTGTATTTACTGACCTTTGACCTGTCTCCTTTGCCTGGTGGTGATTTCAGCTGGTCAGTAATGCTAACCTTGAACTCGACAATATCAGAAGTGACCTTCATGCTAAACAGTTAGACCTAGAGCAGGCCACTCACTCTATGGAAAAATTCAAGGTTGGTCTTTTGTCTGTAACGTCCAGTAGCTGGGAGTCTGTGTATCTGTAGCAGGTTTTTAATCAGTGATTATGAAGTTGTGTTATGTTCATGCAGTGGTTTTATAAGTTCAGTGTTCATTTCAACTTATTCAAGTTGAATTCAAGGCCGAAAAAGACCATTTTCAAATATTTCTTTAACATCTTTTCCAATATATATTAATATTTTTGAGTTTTTGTTTGTCCCGTGTGAAACATATTGTGTTGTTCCTGAAATTTTGATGCCAGATGTTTAACATTTTACAACATAATCAATTTTGTATGCAAAATTTTGGGTTTTCTCTTCCTTTCCTTAATTATCAATAACCAGTTTCAGTATTTAGTAAATAATTTATTAACAGCCCTGGAATGATAACTACAAATTTTAATTTAACCCTTTATTTGTTTCACCCCTTGGCTGTCAGAAACTGTGTTCTATTATAAATCTCCTGATTCCTGACAAATGTTTTTCACCGCCGAAGCAAATCAATAGGCAAACCTTCAGAGAGTGGGTTTAACTCATTCACCCCTAAAGACACATGTGAACTCTTCCAATTCAAAGATTGGAATAGTTCATTATGAAATTTCAGGGGTGAATGAGTTAATACAAAAATTTAAGCATTAAAATATTTTTAATAAATATTTTTTGACAAGGTATTCCAAAATACTGTCCTATAATAGCAATTTGTTTAATGGTCTTTGTCAATTTCAATGGAACAATAAGTGAAATTTGTATCCTATTGATCCTTCGGGTAAAGGTGTGTTCTCACCTGATTCATTTTCTGCATGTACAGTAAAATGAAACGATGAATTAACCTGGAAAGTCAAATTTTATATCTTTATATTAGAAACTGAATGATATGTCCACATCTTTATACTGAATTTTAAGGGATCAATTTTGCGTTTTGTTTCTGAAACCAATTCAAGCAGATTATAAATATCAAACACCGATAATAGTCTATTCCGTCTTTGCGTATTGCAGAGTTATCTTCTCTTGTGAGCACGTATTGTTTGTTACGTCATTGGTTTTTGAGAGGAACGTCATCAATTTTTGAGAAAACAGCAGAGTTTTCTCACACAAACCAATGACGTAACAATCAATACCTGCTCACAAGAGAAGATAACTCTGCAATTCAATCTCTATCAGGGTTACAACAATTTCACAAGATTTGTATTTTGCAAACATGGCGAAATGAAACCTGCACATATAGTATGAACTTTATAGTCTTAGGAAGTAGATTATACCTTCACTAAAATTCATGTCTGGTAAATCCAAACAAATAGATATTCTTCTTTTTTTCCATTCATATATTTAAATGTTAATACAACTGTGTTTATATGGCTTATTTAATTGATCACTTACACAATTAGAATAATGAGGTCTGCCAAGCATTTCATGGATTTTATTGTCTGAAAAGCAGTGGTTTCAAGTGATTCTTTCATTTTTTTGTGGATATTAACAAAACAATCATTACTTCAATCCACCATTCATCTTTTACATACTTAGTGGAGAGTCTGCAGGCTTAAAATAGCAATTTTTTTTTTCTCTCTCTTTTTATCTTGATTTTCTAAGTAATCATTTTTTAATTTATTAACTCACACAATATTTAACCTATAGCTAGTCAGTAGCTGACTGCACTGTCAACAAGATAGCTTTCATCAATGTAATAGAATTTCATAAAATAATGTATGATTTTTTAAATTTTATATTTTGTTACAGAACTTACTATTAAATATGTATAGACATGTAATCTAGCATTGATTATAGAAAACATCTGTTCTTATGTTTTGCTTTACTTAAAATCTACAGAGGGAAACTGAACAACTTCAAGTTAACGAGGAGAAGTTTCATGAAATGGATAAAATCATAAAAGATCTAGGTAAGTACTGAAGAGTTGTACAGATTTTTTTAATACATAGTTTTGTTTAGTTGCCAGGCGTACGGTTGGTATAGGTAATGATGTACTGATTTGGTAAGTGAATGCTCATTCTTGAAATTCCCGGGGTTTTGCTCACTTACATTCTCTGCTCTCCTGGAACATGTCATGACAAAATCTAAGACATGCAGTTAATTAGCTGCTTGATTGGTTACAAGAAAAACAAACTGACCAATCACTAGGCTGATATCTGTCCTTTGAAGATTACACAGGATCAACATTCCGCGCCAAAGACAGCAAATTTTACAATTATGCTATTACATGGTTCTTTCGATGTTCATCGAAGGGTCAAACTAGTTTACTTGAATCTTCCACAAGGTGGTGGCGTCAGATATATTCTAGCGTATACCGGTAACCTCTGGAATTCTGAGTATGGTAAATGTTGTTTCTTGATTGGTGACCACTCAGAGAGGCATCACCTCCAAGGGATCAGTTAGAGTACAAGTAACTCATTCACCCCTGAGGATACATTTGAACTATTCCAATTCAAAGGCGGGAATAGTTCATTTTGAAATTTCAGGGGTGAATGACTTAAAAACAATAGTAGGCAAATTATGGCAGTGTTTTAGCTGCTTTGTATCGGGTGTTTCTATTGAAAGATATTATCTTGTCCGTTACAGGTATTTCTTTTTTCTGTTTTGCTTTTAAAAAAAAAAAAGATATCTCTTTTAAACTATAAACTATGAAACATACATTATCAAGTGGATGCAACCAATTTGTTAAATGAAAGATAATTATATTGACAGAGAGAGAAGTAGCGGAGAGAAACGAGGAGAAGAGTGAGCTGGCCAAGGCTTTGTCACGGTCCTACGAGGAGCTACAGAAACTACGCACAGAGGCTGCCCAGGTAAGGACCTAAACCCTACAGAGCTAGTTGTGTACCATACTAAGCTACTTCAGTGTGTGTCTGTAGTGCGGCATGGCTCTGCTACTTGTTTGATTTCCAGGGTTTTAAGTTGGGTTTCCAACCTTCCTACTGAATCTTGATGATATTAGGTCATTTTCTGTCTTACATTTGTAGATTGAATAAAATTTCCTCAATGGTGGTGGTGGATACAGATAAATAAAATTTCTGTAGATTTTCTACTGATAGCAGATATCACATGCTTCATTTTGTTGGATCTTGGTGATATTTTTAGTTTTTTTTAAATTTTAATTAGCAATGTAGTCTTTCTTGGAAACTCTTGACTGTTCTGCTTTTTTTTTTATTTCATCTTGAAAACAAATTATTTTCTAAACAAAATTTTGGAATTACAACTGTAAACAAAGGCTAAGTTTGTTATGAGGTCACCAGCTGAGTAATCTTTATGACCCCATTTTAACATCCAATAAGGGGCAGAATGGGTAAACATGATACCCGGCCCCCTGACTGCCTGCACTATTAGAGCACAATTGGGTGAAATATCTATGATTTTTGACAGCTGACTTTACTGATTCGGCACACTGGGGCTTAGTGAGTTGGTTTCAGAGTTTTAGAGTCGAGACACCGCTCATTTACACTCTTTGCTTGACAAAGGAAACAGACGTTTTTGAAAGCTTGCAAAACAAAGTTTTCATTTCCTGTTTGTGCTTTAAACAAACGTAGCCTTTATTACTCATACCAAACTGGTGAATTTTATTCTGAATACAGCTTTATATCATTACAAAAAATTGTTTGTTCTCCATCACCCTTTCTAAGAATTTACAATTTTTTCTTCAATATGTATGTTTTAAACATATTCCTTTTCTAAAATCATGTTTGTTGGATCTTTCCTCTCCCAAATTTCTGCCTATGATTGTCTCCCTTTGTATTTTTTTATATGATGATTATCTCCCTTGTATTCACTCTTTGGTGTTTGTGTGTTTGAACCTCCCTACATATACCTTAACTTACCTCATGTGTTGCACCTATAGGATCATACAAAGACAACAAGAGAACGTCTTCAGATGGAAAATGCAATGCATGATATGCAGGTTCAGTTAGAGTTAGCGAAACAGGTAACTTAGGAGACTAGAATATAGAAGTGTAAACATAATATTGTACGGGCATGAAATCCGGTCCAAGTTTCTCAAAAGAAAACTGAAACCTAGTAGATTAACACAATATATACCGAGTTTAACAAAATTATGACTCTTATTGAAATCAAAAGATGAAATTGAACAATTTCATCTCCAGGTTTGGCTTTGGGATCTAGAGCATCAGACAGCATTTGAACCATGGCCTGCCCTTAGGTTTGGTTCCTTGTCTCGAGGCAGTCTGTGTTAGATCGTTAAACAGTCATATGGTTTATTTGTACCAGGAGATATTGTTTGTAAATTTCTGAGCGACCAATCTGGATGTTTTGGGGTCAATCACCCGATTGTGTGTTTGAAGCTATCTATTTACCAGGTCTAGTTATATATAATTATTGTACATATTACAGTAGTATATTTCTGGTGTAAGTTTTCACTCTCTTGAGATACTTGGACTAGACACTTTTGCATGTCAGACACGTTAACCTAGACAACTTTGCTAGTCAATGATAGCTGGCTTTTATAACAAGTGTGCATATGATTTTATACGGCTTATATTTTAACAGCATTCTTTACACCCAGAATAAATATTTCATTGCTTTTAGTTAATGATAAATTGTTTTTTCCCCAAATACACATTTTTTTACTTTTTGCAATTAAAACTTTAACACTTAATAAAGTTCATAAAACTCAGAGGTCTCATAACGTATTATGGATTAAAGGGTCTTAGTTAAACATTATATTTTTTTTTTATTGACTGAGGTGGGAACACCTTCATGATTCAGTCTTGTATAAGTGTCACCAATGGTTGACGGGAAATACCTCACTATGTCTTAATGTTTATATTGTATCAGTTTCCTAACTATAAAACCACTGTCCTACCTGTCTAGTACCTGTCCTACCATGTAGACACCTGTACTAAACACCTAGATCACCTCACAAACATTATCATATCTCCCTACCTATAAAACCGCTGTCCTTCCTGTCTTGTACCTGTCCTACCATTTAAACTCCTGTATATCACCTCACAAACATAATCTAATCTCCCTACCTATAAACCCACTGTCCCACCATGTAAACACCTATATATCACCTCACCAACATTATCTTATCTCCCTACCTATAAATCCACTGTCCTACCTGTCTTGTTCCTGTCCTACCATGTACACACCTGTACTAAACACCTAGATCACCTCACAAACATTATCTAATCTCCCTACCTATAAACCCACTGTCCCACCATGTAAACACCTATATAACACCTCACAAACATTATCTAAACTCCCTACCTATAAAACCTCTGTCCTACCTGTCTTGTATCTGTCCTACCATGTAAACACATATATATCACCTCACAAACATAATCTAATCTCCCTACCTATAAAACGACTGTCCTACCTGGCTAGTACCTGTCCTACCATGTAGACACCTGTACTAAACACCTAGATCACCTCACAAACATTATCATATCTCCCTACCTATAAAACGACTGTCCTACCTGGCTAGTACCTGTCCTACCATGTAGACACCTGTACTAAACACCTATATCACCTCCCAAACATTATCTTATCTCCCGTCCAATAAAACCACTGTCCTACCTGCCTAGTAACTGTCCTACAATGTAAACACCCATATATCTCCTCACAAACATTATCTAACCTCCCTACCTATAAAACCACGGTCCTACCTGTCTAGTACCTGTCCTACCATGTAGACACCTGTACTAAACACCTATATATCCCCTTACAAACATTATCTTATCTCACTACCTATAAAACCACTGTCCTCCCTGTCTTGTTCCTGTCCTACCATGTAAACACCTGTATATCACCTCCCAAACATTATCTTATCTCCCGTCCAATAAAACCACTGTCCTACCTGCCTAGTAACTGTCCTACAATGTAAACACCCATATATCTCCTCACAAACATTATCTAACCTCCCTACCTATAAAACCACGGTCCTACCTGTCTTGTACCTGTCATACCATGTACACACCTGTACTAAACCCCTATATCACCTCACAAACATTATCATATCTCCCTACCTATAAAACCGCTGTCCTTCCTGTCTTGTACCTGTCATACCATGTACACACCTATATATCACCTCACCAACATTATCTTATCTCCCTGCCTATAAAACCACTGTCCTCCCTGTCTTGTTCCTGTCCTACCATGTACACACCTGTACTAAACCCCTATATATCCCCTCACAACCATTATCTTATCTCCCTACCTATAAAACGACTGTCCTACCTGTCTTGTTCCTGTCCTACCATGTACACACCTGTACTAAACCCCTATATCACCTCACAAACATTAGCTTATCTCCCTACCTATAAAACGACTGTCCTACCTGTCTTGTTCCTGTCCTACCATGTACACTCCTGTACTAAACACCTATATATCGCCTCGCATGCATTATCTAATCTCCCTACCTATAAAACCGCTGTCCTACCATGTAAACACCTAGATTTCACCTCACAAACATTATCTTATCGCCCTACCTATAAAACCTCTGTCCTACCTGTCTTGTACCCAGAGGTCTCATAACGTATTATGGATTAAAGGGTCTTAGTTAAACATTATATTTTTTTTTTATTGACTTAGGTGGGAACACCTTCATGATTCAGTCTTGTATAAGTGTCACCAATGGTTTACGGGAAATACCTCACTATGTCTTAATGTTTATATTGTATCAGTTTCCTAACTATAAAACCACTGTCCTACCATTTAAACACCTATATAACACCTCACAAACATTATCTTATTTCCCTACCTATAAAACCACTTTACCTACCATGTAAACACCTAGATTTCACCTCACAAACATTATCATATCTCCCTACCTATAAAACCACTTTACCTACCATGTAAACACCTATTTATCACCTCACAAACATTAACTAATCTCCCTACCTATAAATCCACTGTCCTACCATGTAAACACCCGTATACCCCTTCACAAACATTATCTTATCGCCCTACCTATAAAACCTCTGTCCTACCTGTCTTGTACCCAGAGGTCTCATAACGTATTATGGATTAAAGGGTCTTAGTTAAACATTATATTTTTTTTTTATTGACTTAGGTGGGAACACCTTCATGATTCAGTCTTGTATAAGTGTCACCAATGGTTGACGGGAAATACCTCACTATGTCTTAATGTTTATATTGTATCAGTTTCCTAACTATAAAACCACTGTCCTACATGTCTTGTACCTGTCCTACCATGTACACTCCTGTACTAAACACCTATATATCCCCTTACAAACATTATCTTATCTCCCCACCTATAAAACCACTGTCCTTCCTGTCTAGTACCTGTCCTAACATGTAAACACCTGTATATCACCTCCCAAACATTATCTTATCTCCCGTCCAATAAAACCACTGTCCTACCTGTGTAGTACCTGTCCTACCATGTACACACCTGTACTACACACCTATATCACCTCACAAACATTATCTTATCTCCCTCACCTGTACCTACTATATGTACATTTCAATTATCACTATGTATGATCCGGTCATTCCTGTGTCAGTTACTTTTTGTTGTAAACTGAAAATTGCTGTGTTGTATATATATAAAAAAAATTATATATATTGAAAGGAATTGGATGAAAAATTATCAGTAAACAAAGTTTAGATAGATTTAATAAAAAGAAACTTTATTGAGTAAACCCACTTTATCTTCTATTGTATATTGATCATTTACATAACCTTTGTTATAATCATAGTGCTAAACAATCACAAGTAGATTAGCTTTAGGTGCATGCAGGCACTATAGTGTCGTTAGATGTTTAAGTTATCAAAAAAACAATCTTAATACATTTCCTTTGACATATTCAAATTCAAAATATACTGTTTATAACATGTTTGTTCTGAATTTTTCTATAACATTTAGTTAATGTGTTTGAACTTCTATGATTTGAGTTTTTTTTAATGATAAATTAATCTTTGCAGTGATTGAGCGAAATAATTTGACTATGCATTAACTTTGTAGTATAAAGAGTTGTGTTATTTTTCTTGTCATAAATATCAGAATCAAACCGACATAGGGTATTTATGGTACTAAGGTGTGTAGTGATGTGGCTTGTACCGTAGTTAAACAAATGTTAACCCTCACAGGAGATGAAACACATGCAGAAGAGGACGGCCTCCCAGGTATCGGAACTCCAGAACATCGCTGAGGTCCAGTTCAACAAGGCGAACAGACTGGACAGTGAGATTGCGAGAATCCGCAAGGACAACAAGGAGATGAGAAAACAGGTCAGCAAAGGGTCAGATGTAGAGGTCATCAGGTTAACGTAGGGTCAGACACATGTACAAGGAGATGAGAAAACAGGTCAGCAAAGGGTCAGATGTAGAGGTCATAGGTTAACTTAGGGTCAGACACATGTACAGAGGCAAAAAGGATCATAGGTTGATCATCAATGGTTAGAATTCAATGGTCATCATGGATTATAGTTATCTGTTCAATATCGGATAAGGTCATAGCTCAACATGGGCTAGAGTTCACAGGTCAACATCAGGTAAAGTTCATAGGTCATCATGGATAAGAGTTCATAGCTCAACAGGGGCTAGAGTTCATAGGTAAAAATCAGGTTAGGTTATGTCGACATGGTGATAGGGCTCAAACACGTTGGTCAGTATATGTGCAAAGGTTCATAGGTCAATATTGAAGTGGAATGTATGGTGTCAAAGGTCAGTATGGGGTCAAGGGAGTTTAATAACAAGTTTGAAGGTTAATGTCAATTTGGCAGATTAAAGTCATAAATCATACATATCTAACGAGTTTATGTAGTTTATTTGGTTAACATGAGGTTAGAAGTAAGTCCAGGGAAGCCATACATCTCTGAGGTCACAGTTAGCTGATGGAAGCAATACTGTTAGGGGTTAAGTCAATGATTGGTTGGGAGGAGGTGAAGCTAAATCATAAATTAGTACGAAATAAAATATGGCTGTGTCTTGCTCAAAACAGAAACAGCAGTTAAATTAGTTGAAAACATATTATGAACAGCAATGTGAGATCAGCATTTGGTTCATATGGAGGTCAAATAGACAGAGGGTTAGGGATAAGTTAATTCTCATTCACCCGTGAAGACACATTTGAACTCTTCCAATTCAAAGGTTGGAATAGTTCATTATGAAATTTCAGGGGTGAATGAGTGAATAGTCAGAGAGATCACAGTGAAGTGAGTTGTCAATGTATACATATGAAGGCCAAATAGACTGTGGGTTAGGGATAATTTAATAGTCACAGAGGTCACTTGTGATCAACATACATTGTATGGGTTATTTAGTGGTCACAGCTAGCTTGATCAACATGCAAATCACCAGGGTCATCAAAAGATGTCACAGATCAACATCAATGTACAGTGTTTGGCCAGAATCATCTCACTGAACACCGTAGAGATTATCGAGGTCACATATCAACATCGGTGTACAGTGTTTGGCCAGAATCATCTCGCTGAACACCGTAGAGATTATCGAGATTGTCCTCTGTGAGCCCAGACAGCTCCTTTACACCTAATTTGCATGCCTGACATATACATTTCTTTTGCCACATGTTTTGTGATACGTTTTCTTGCAAACATGCTTTGTGTCATCAATCATTTAGATGTGTTATCATAATTCATTGTCAATTGTTATTCTTTATCATCATCATTTCATTATGCATTGTGTGCCACATACACTGTAGTAAGATTGGAATTCATAGTAGCCCACTTAAAATTTATCTATAACATTTCCCTGGTGCTTAGGGTTCTTACATCTGTTTGGTACTATACGGCTTTGGTATATATCTACAGTATTTCCTGCTGCACAAGTAGCTAAATATAGCTGTATTTTCATATACCGTATTTGACCTAAAATATGTTACATCTCTTAAAAGCACCCACTGTCCTTTTTATTTGAGTGTTATATTCCTTCATCATAATTTACCAACTTACCAGACTATTTTTTTTATGGAAAATTTGGAGATTCTACATTTTTGTAGATGTCCCAAAATGTTCAAGTGCCCTGGCTGTTATTAGGTCGAGTACGGTAACTAAATTAAAGTGACTGATGTCATTTGGACCCTTGTACTTAGAATTTGTAGACAATTTCATTACAGCTACTAACCCAAAATGAAATCCTAGAAACTGAGAAAATGATAGAAGACAAACTCAGAGAACTTGATTTTAACTGTGAACTTGACGACGAGATTGAGAGTGTAAGTATTGGGAGACTGTGTCATGGGCATGGTATATAGTTCTACACCGGCCTTACCCTTATACAAAAGGATATATCCGTACACCTCTCCCTCTCTATAGCACCACTTGTAGCATGGGTTCTTACTAAGTCACAAACCTGTCAAATCCTAAATTTTAACACTGCCTTATTACTGACAAAATATATACTCTGAAATGGTAATTTCCCCATAGATACAAAATATTTACTCTGAAATGATAATTGACCCATAGATACAAAATAGTTACTCTGAAATGATAATTGACCCATAGATACAAAATATTTACTCTGAAATGATAATTGCCCCATAGATACAAAATATTTGCTCTGAAATGATAATTGCCCCATAGATACAAAATATTCACTCTGAAATGGTAATTGCCCCATAGATGCAAAATATTTACTCTGAAATGATAATTGCCCCATAGATGCAAAATATTTACTCTGAAATGATAATTGCCCCATAGATACAAAATATTCACTCTGAAATGGTAATTAACCCATAGATACAAAATAGTTACTCTGAATAAAGTTTGTAATAGAATGTATCAGTATTTTGACATAAAGCTGTTTTAAGGACCCTTGACCTTAACTAATTCACCCCCTGAAGACACATTTGAACTCTTCCAATTCAAAGGTTTGGTCAGTTCATTTTAAAATTTCAGGTGAGAATGAGTTAACTCTGGAAACACTCTTGTATAGGACTGTACAGCTCTAGAGCAGACGATAGCCAACCCTTCACTAATTATCTTAATATCTTTTTGTAATCAAATGTGGATATATATATAAATATATATGGCAAATAATCAATCATTTTATATATATGAAATTCATTTAACAATTACTAAAACTAAATACATGTATAATATTTAGATCCTTTCTCCTAGTACTCAATATTGATTTGTTTAACCTATCTCAAACTTCACTATCATTTCAAACTAACTTAGGAATTAAATAGAAATATTTTACAAAGTACATGTAGTACATTTCACTAAGATATTCATGATAATATATATATATATATATATATATATGAGGCAAGTTAACTTAACTCAACTTATAGTTATCACAAGGATGTTAGCACGGAGGGTCTTAATGTGGGAGGAAACCGGAGTACCAATTCAGTGTCTGGTATATTTCAAGTAGAAAACATTATTCGGTTGTTGTGATCCCAGAAGGAGATTTTAATATAATTTGTCTAAAAGTGTTAGTTGACAAGGAATTCACAATCTGGGACTGGGAGCTTCGTTAAACAGGGGAATTGATTCAGTAGTATATCACCAAAGCTTTCGTATTTTATGACATGTGATATTACAGGATATTTCTTAGATTGTTTTTCATTTGTTATAACCATTTAGCTGGGATAACTTTCCTGATTAGTCATATTAACTCATTCACCCCTGAAGACACATTTGAACTCTTCCAATTCAAAGGTTGGAACAGTTCATTATGAAAGTTCAGGGGTGAATGAGTTAACTACATGAGCATGTTAAGTGTTAAGAATATTTGGTGCACCTGTAAAACATCATAAATGTTTAAGCTTCTATTTTCATGGATTGAATAGTATAATTAGAATAGCTGACATAGGTAGATCTAATGTACTCGAAGTATTATAAACAGTGTAGGAAATTGGCAAGTGCTATCTTTGTTACATAACAAATCTCTATTGTTACTTGTTTCCAAGTTTGTATCATGTAGTCACATTAGAGTCATCCAACGAAGATTTACTACAGGGAAGTCTGTCTCCAACGACACCTGAGTATTCCGACAACCTTTCTAATTCAACTTGAACGATTCCTGTGCAGCATTATCGTTTCTACTACCATGTTCTGTACATTCTGACATCTTGTATAATCTGACCCATGTGTTGTGACCAATAGGGTGTCAGATGAGACAGGTGTTGTTTTTTCGATTTCATCATTATGTTGGATTAGACAGGATGTTACAATACTCAGGTTTTACAGCTGTGATACAAACACTTGTTCTGGATTGAGTTCCATATGTTACCTGTAATAAGCCCACCCCTTCAATCAGATCTTACAGCTGAGGGTCATATCTCCGAGTAAAACCATGTGAAGAATCATGTGGGATACATACCTATTCTGCTCGTTTTTAACGGATTCTGCTTATTGGCTTATCACAGTGAATACAATAATACTGCCAATCATGTTCACTTTACTACTGTATTCAATCTGTCCAAGTGTTTGTGTTTTAGTTGTGGACAGAATGTACCTATTGAATGTTTTCATCCACTTATGATATTTATCATTCTCAGAAAGCACATTAATTTTGTATTATCATTTATGTACACAAATATATATTCATGCAGCAGTATTTTTCTGTTTCCTCTTCTTCATCTTCACATTTTTCTTTGCCTTCATTGACCTTTTAGCAAGGTCCTGAAAACTCTTGTCAGAATGGGAAGTCTTATGCAGATGAGAAGCATGTAGTGGACCATGATCAGAGTGAAAAATTAGAACGCCACCTCGATTCCCTCAAGGAGAACCTTCCCAAAACATCTGAGGTTTAGATCTGTCTCTGTTAGCCACTATTAGAGCTTCAGTTTAGCCACTATATATACCATGTATCTCAGACACCTGTACATTATGTAGTCAGCACTGCTTATTAGTTGCACATAGATAAACTTTGATAAATTATAACCATAGTTGTATTTTATGGTTGAAGGAGAACTTCATGTTTGACTGTAGGCAATTTACTGGAAAACAAATATACAAAAATATCTTTGGGAAGTAAAAGTTTCTCAATAGAGTATAATTATTTTGTGTTTTGTCAACATTCCGTTTCTTTGAATTGTGGTTTCTTTCCGATGGCAGATGACGACATTGGAAGTCATTGATGAAGTTCTTCTTGTTTGTCAGTGTATTATTAAACATGTACCAATGGTAGATTTTATGCATTTAGTTAATCACATGGAGTCAAGTATGGAAATCCATACCAGTCCATTAGAAAACACATTGGGACCAAGTTCTACTTCAGAAATACTTGAACTGTGTTCAGTTGGCAGTGATAATCACAGTTCACTGTGAATGCCAACTGAAAGCAATTCCTTATTACATGTAATATTCATCATTTTATTGAATAATTAAACGTTAAAAAGAATTGAAATTTAAATTAAATGTATGAATCTTGTAGACTTGTTAAATAAATACACTGTAGAACGTGTAAGTTTGCCTGATGTAACATTACAAGTGTTACCATCACAGTAATGATGGCATCAACATTTAGGCTATGGCATTCATGGCTGATATGAATGATATGTGAATATGTAGGGTTATATATTGGCATTGGTATATGATGGTAAATATTTTATCAGCCTCTAGCACTGCTCAACAAACCATAAACATCTATACTCATTCAACTTTAACATACTCTGAGTAACATATATCATTTTACATGATCATACAGGCATTATCACCTGTGAGATTTCCAAAGCTAAGTGTGATTGATATACACATGAAATTAGGGTAACATGTTAAATTAGGGAATCCATTTCCTGATTGAAGGACATATGCAAAATAGAAGGTACATGTACTTAGGGCATTGTTGAAGTCCTTATTGTATAAATCATTGAAGTGAATAAAGAAGCACATTTGCTTCAGTGTAATATCTAACATATATATACATTATATTGTGTGTTGAAGTGTGTAATATAAAATATTATTGAATTAATGTGGTTAGTGTGGTACCACATTTACATTGAAATAAGTCATTTCCTGATAATAAACCTATCTATATAGTCATTACAGTTTAGAAAACACGACAACACATGCTACAAAATTCTTTGTCCCGTAATAAACCCATCCCCTACTTTCTTTCAAGTTTTACATGAAATACAATAGATTCCATTTTCACTGTGAGAGAAAATATTTTCAAATTCAAAAACCAACAAAAACCCTCCTTCCGTTCAGTTTCACATATCACCATAGGCCACTTGTGTTTCATGTACTGTTTTCACGATGTCGTGATGACATTCATTTCATAGACAAAATCCTTCTTACATTACATTCTGAAATGTATACCTTGGTTTCACATTCTGTATGGTAAAACTTTCAATAGGTTCTTTCTGTTACAAAAGGGAACATGGTTTAGTTGACATTAATAAGGCTAACTAACACAGCATGGACACATGTTAATGGTGCTGTCTTTTGGCAGCAGGAAGTCCACTAAAGCTGCACGTGCATGTTGTACTAACAAATGTGGAAAGTAACCATTATCTAATTAATAAATCTGTGTATTTCTTAGTAAATATATGTATGTGCCTGTAATGTTCATTTATCTTTAATCTTTCTTGAAACAAACTCTTAATTAACTTCATAAAAAATGGACTGTGAAGTAAATATTCTAGTTTTCAAGAACAATTTTTTTTTCCAGGAAATATATACTTATAATGAGCTTTGGCCAAAGTAGCTTTATTTTCGGATTTTCAATCAAGAGCTTATAGATTCAGCACCTAATGCCTTAAACTAAATTTACTTTAGTAGATCTGATTTTATAATCGCTTTTATGAATATGCACCATTTTATCTTAAAAAACATAAAAAATATTATCATTAAATTGATAAATTGCAAATACTTAAACATTGTACCTTTTCACCATGCTTTATTAAGTTGAATTTCTACTGACGATAATATTGAGAATCTTCTGTAAATTAAATCTTGAAGATTACACAGACTGCTGTCGAGGTCAAAACGTCAATTGTTAACGTTTTTATTTTCAGTTGATGATGGAGAACAAAGAAAACGTTATTGACGCCTTAGAAGATGATAACAGGAAGGAAGACTTACGAGAGAAGCTCACTCAGGAACAAGATTATCTACGGGTGAGTAAATTTGAAAAGCTGCCGTGAGAATTCATGCCTGATATCTAACACATGTAGGCATGCTAGTATAGTAACCCATGTTTACTAGCCTCGAACCCATACCCAGAATTTTACAGGCACATCTAAATTTTAAAAGGTTTGCAGATGAGGGTCGGCAATATTGTATAATTAGGAAACATTTGGCACAGTTTAGTTTTTGTCTTTTGCCCTCCTTAATAAGAGTGCATTTTAAAGAATAGCATGTGACATGTGCTTGTGGTTTTTCCCTCATTTTACAGGATTTTAAGTGCCTATCTCTGGTCAAATAAATTTTCAAAATTAAAATTTACAGTATGAAGCACTAGGGGATTAAAAAAGAGAGGCACGAGGAGATTCATTGTACCTGTTAGTACTATTGAGAGGAATCTCTTGATCTTATCATTTTCAAAATCAGAAATTTACAGTGACTGTTTTTGAGGATACACTACCAGGAAGTACAAGTGCCCCCCAATGTTGATCATTTCTGAGGTTCTCTCTTGTTCTTGTATAGCACCAGCTACAGGACCAGATGCAGCGCCACGCTGACAACATGGAGTCTGCACGTCTACAGTCCGAGGGAACCATAGAAAGTCTCCGCACGAAACTCAACACACTCCAGGAGGTTCGTAACTATAAACCATTTGTGTCCACCAAAAGAATTATTTCCAGCCTCAAGCTTTATCAGAGAATGAAGTTACAGCAACTGATCTGCCACTAGTCATCACGAAAGTGATGATACTGTCACCCAATTTTATATTATGTAGAATATTAGCACAACTCAATCCAGATTTGCTTTCATTTTATAATAATTTGGAAAGATTTTCTAATCTTCACAATTTTATTTAATAAATGGTAAATTACCTTTAATTCCTGTGTATGGTGCCCCCCTCCCCCCATTGCAATTTTAACATTGAATTGACTTATCTACCTACACAGGTGTTGGTGAACACCGGAGAATCCAGTTTTAAATCGTACAGACAGCACAGTCGAGCAAGGTCAAGTTCCCCTGGTCAGTCAGTGCTGGACACAAAGTTCCGAAAGGTAAATATGGTTATCCCTTTGTATTTCTGTATGAAAGCTTTACTGGGAGCATCCTTTTTGCGAATCCTTTCTAACAATAGTTACGTGTGTGTCTGTTGGCAAAGAATTGTCTCATCATTGTAAAATTCTGATGATAAATGTTTCTAAACTGACAGCCCATTGGTCTCCCAGGGTTCCATTAAACCGTGACCTTTTTGTATTTCTCTTCTTTTCATCGTCAATTAAATCAAATGATTATACTCGAAAGATAAATGATGGAAAAACAAGATACAATTACGTTTTCTAAGCAGATATTACTGCACATAGTGCAATGTATGGTTACAGTTGAGTAGTAAATAGATTTGCACACTAATTTATACATATAATGTTAGGTTAAAACATTAATTTTAATATCATTGATTTGTTTCCTCTTGTAGGATCGTTCACCCAGTCCAAATTTTTCACGACGAGGCTACCTAGCCCAGCGACCAAGGTCGCGGTCACGGTCAGAAGAACGCTCACTAAGCCCAGCATTTGCCGAGAGAGAATGTAAGACTTGATTGATTTATGATTTTTAGCTCACCTGCCCGAAAGGCAAGTGAGCTTATGCTGTGGTGCTGCGTTCGTTGTCCGTCCGTCATCAACTTTTCCATTAATAATAATAATGATATACAACATTTGATATAGCGCCCTATCTAGCTAACATAAGCCACTCTAAAGCGCTTTACAGTAGATAGATATACAATGTTATACAGTCAATACAATAAGCATATATATATTAATCAATACAATATTGAGGAATTCGCAGGAGCTGCCTTATCAGGCGCTAACTACTAGTCCTATGCCACCTGGCTAATATCTCCATATGTGTGTATGTCTGTGTGTGTGCTGGAGATGTATTGTGTTCTGTTTGTAGTGGGACCGTGCTTCCAACGGTATCATTTATAGTGCCACCTCACTTGAATGCTACAGCACAGATACCGCAACACCCACCCCAGACCATTTTATACTCCACCTGGGTTGTTGGAGTTGTGTGGGCAGGAGAAAGACACTTTCTCTAATATTCCATGCGTACGGCGACTTCGGGGATCGAACCCCGGCTGCCTGCTTGGAAGGCCGGAGTGTTAATCACTCGACCAATCCGTCCGTACTTCTTCTCAACAACCAAGAGGTCCCAGGGTACTGATATTGGGCCAGTAGCATGCTGGGATGAAGGGCTACCAAGTTTGCTCAAATGAATGACCTTGACCTGCTTTCAAGGTCACAGGAGTCAAATGTCTTAAACTCTTCAAAGGACTTCTTCTCAATAACCAAAAGGTCCCAGGGTACTGATATTGGGCCTATAGCATGCTGGGATGAAGGGCTACCAAGTTTATTCAAATGAATGACATTGACCCGCTTTCAAGGTCACAGGGGTCAAATGTCTTAAAATCTTCAAAGGACTTCTCAATAACCAAAAGGTCCCAGGGTTTTGATATTGGGCCTGTAGCATGCTGGGGTGAAGGGCTACCAAGTTGGCTCAAATGAATGTCCTTGACCCACTTTTAAGGTCACAGGGGTCAAATGTCTTAAAATCTTCAAACAACTTCTCATTAACCAAAAGGGTACTGATATTGGGCCTGTATAGCATGCTTGGATGAAGGGCTATCAAGTTTGATCAAATGAATGACCTTGACCCACTTTCAAGGTCACATGGGACAACTTTCTTCAAATCTTCAAACAACTTCTCAATAACCAAGAGGCCTAGGAGCATGATATTTGGCTAGTAACATGCTGGAATGAAGGACTATCAAGTTTTGTTCAAATGAATGACCCTGACCCACTTTAAAGGTCACAGGGGTCAAATGTGTTAAAATCTTCAAACGACTTATTCTCAATAACCAAAAGGTCCCAGGGTTCTGATATTGGGCCTGTAGCATGCTGGGGTGAAGGGCTACCAAGTTGCTTAAATGAATGACCTTGACCCCCTTTCAAGGTCACAGGGGTCAAATGTCTTAAAATCTTCAAACAACTTCTCAATAACCAAAAGGGTACTGATATTGGGCCTGTATAGCATGCTTGGATGAAGGGCTATCAAGTTTGTTCAAATAAATGACCTTGAACCACTTTCAAGGACACAGGGGTCAACTTTCTTCAAATCTTCAAACAACTTCTCAATAACTAAGAGGCCTAGGAGCATGATATTAGGCCAGTAACATGCTGGAATGAAGGACTATCAAGTTTGTTCAAATGAATGAACTTGACCCACTTTCAAGGTCACAGGGGTCAACTTTCTTCAAATCTTCAAACAACTTATCAATAACCAAGAGGCCTAGGAGCATGGTATTTGGCCAGTAACATGCTGGGATGAAGGGCTACCAAGTTTGTTCAAATGAATGAACTTGACCCACTTTCAAGGTCACAGGGGTCAACTTTCTTCAAATCTTCAAACAACTTCTCAATAACCAAGAGGCCTAGGAGCATGGTATTTGGCCAGTAACATGCTGGGATGAAGGGCTACCAAGTTTGTTCAAATGAATGACCATGACCAACTTTAAAGGTCACAGGGGTAAAATGTGTTAAAATCTTCAAACGACTTATTCTCAATAACAAAAAGGCCCAGGGTACTGATATTGGGCCTGTAGCATGCTGGTATGAAGGGCAACCAAATTTGTTCAAATGAATGACATTGACCCACTGTCAAGGTCACATGGGTCAAATGTCTTAAAATCTTCACACAACTTCTCAATAACCAAAAGGGTACAGATATTGGGCCTGTATAGCATGCTTGGATGAAAGGCTACCAAGTTTGTTCAAATGAATGACCTTGACTCACTTTCAAGGTCACAGGGGTCAACTTTCTTCAAATCTTCAAACAATTTCTCCTCAATATGGTCAAGAGGCCTAGGAGCATGACATTTGGCCAATTACATGCTGCAATGAAGGACTACCAAGTATGTTCAAGTGAATGACCTTGACCCACTTTAAAGGTCACAGGGGTCAAATGTGTTAAAATCTTCAAACGACTTATTCTCAATAACCAAAAGGCCCAGGGTACTGATATTGGGCCTGTATAGCATGCTTGGATGAAGGGCTACCAAGTTTGTTTAAATGAATGACCTTGACCCACTTTCAAGGTCACAGGGGTCAACTGTCTTCAAATCTTCAAACGACTTCTTCTCAATAACCAAGAGGCCTAGGAGCATGATATTTGGCCAGTAACATGCTGGGATGAAGGACTACCAAGTTTGTTGAAACGAAGGACCTTCGCCCATATTCAAGGTCACAGTAGTCAATATATATTTAAATCTTTAAATGACTTGTTCTGTATCACCAAAATGTCCAGGGTACTGATATTTTCCCAGAAGCATGCTGGGTTGGAAGACTATAAACTCTGTTCAATCTAATGTCCTTGTTCGACATTCAAGGTCATATGTTTAAATCTTTTAATAGGTTTCTATGATTAAAACACTGATATTCTGCCTGTAGCTGTATTTTAGTCAACATTTAAGATTACAAGTGTGAGATTAACACCAGGTGAGCGATTCAGGCCCATTGGGCCTCTTGTTATGATTATTTATTACATGTTGAACCTTATAATCTAGTCACTTTGATACTAAGCAAGATAATTTAACAATGCTGTAAAGAAAATATGGATTTGCTCTTTAAACCACTGTATTGATATTATTGGTTTAAAACTTTCTGACCTATGATATTGTTTTTCATTCTTTTTACAGTTTTAACAGCGTAGTCAAAGTGAGAGAGAACCTAGGAAACAAAAGGATTGGAAGATGCTCCCCAAGTAGACTGGTGCTGAAATATTAGAAGATTAGAATAGTAGTAACATTTTAAATGACATCAAGGACTATCATCCTTCAATTCTCATTAAATAACAAAATCATGTTGAGACCAGCAATTCATTGGAAAACATTGGACTGTCAGCAATATACATTGAAAACATCAGACATACGGCCAATTAGAACAAATCATGTAATCCGAGTTTTCTCTTCTTTTCTCTTTTTCAGAAGATAAATAAAAATATGCAAAAACTTGAATGATCTGATTCCTGTCAGAAACAATTAGATTATACTGAAGCATCATGTTATCATGAAGAATGTCATTATTTCCAACAACATAGGGTCTTAAAACAGGGTGTTTGATGTGCTTTTGATATTATCATTTGAGGGTTAAAGTGCTGATTAAGCAGGAATAAGCGGGGCAATTGATGAAAATAAAATAGAATAATTGCTCAACTTTATTTCATTTTAAACAGCAAATTTTCAAGGTATTTTTTTTAACGGCCTTTGTGGTCATATCTTTGGACACTAAGTTGTTTTATCTTTGTAGTTTGTCATTATGTGCCAGCCACGCAGATCTGTGATATTATATAGACTCTAGATAGCGAGAAGTACTTGTATTTAAAAAAAATCCCAATATGTTAAGTTTTAGAGTCATTAAATTGATTCTGTGTATTTAAGACAGTATATTTTTTTTTTCATCTTGTTATCTCAAAACATTTAGTGCACAGATAACTAATTATTGCTGTGATATTATTCATTAATTGTGATTTTATAAAAAACGAAATCTGACTTAGGAGTCTTTAACGATACTTTACAAAATACCCGTCCATATCTTTAATATAGTATTTGATTATATTTATTGCTGAAATACTGAAGCGGAAGGCTATTTACTGTCTTATTTTTACCAATAACAACAATTTCATCATTACAGAGAAGTTATTGTGGGGGTTGGGTCGTGTTGTTTATGGTGTAAGTATTTCGAACATTTTGTTTGTTTTTAGAAATCCTTTTTATCTAGGTAAGACATGACTGAAACAAATTGAAAGTTTGTGAATAATATTATTGTTTGACGATGAGTGTATAATTTTCAGTGCTTTGATTTTTTTTCATTTTTTTTTTTTCATTTAAATATTACGGTTCTACAATGAGCTTAATTACAAAATCATTGTAATTGTAGGTTTTAGGAGATCAAAATTTCTACCTGCATTTTGTAGAAATATAACACTATCGATGTCTTAATTTATTATCTTATTATTTCTTTGAAGTCCCTTATCCATATAGGATCACTTAAATAGTGTTTGTATTGGACTCTAAATGTGTTGTAAAGTAACATGAATGTCACATTCAATGTTGATTTCCACAGGGTTGTTACACCAAATATACACAAAAATGCTGGCATCTGATTGTATTATAGATATATATACCGGTATACCCTTTATATTACTTGATCTTCTAGATGGCAACAACATCCAATGAGGCCAGTCTGCTACAGCTAAGCGTATATAGTAAAGTGGGTTAGCTAATTATGTACTGACATTTCACCAGTGCACTATATATTTTACATTACGATTTTTTTGAGAAAAGTATTTATTTTAGAATTCTACACGTACAGGGAACAATTGTATATTATGTAAGTTATTGTACAGTATTTTGTAAGTAAGGGATATTTATACATGTAAATGCTCTGTTTATCAAACGGAGAGGAAATTAATAAATTATTTACAATATTTTGTGGTTTTTTTTGTCATTTCTTACTTCCAGTTATTAGTTAGTCCCATAGGGTATTCAATCCCTGTATCGAACACTGAAAGGATTATGAAATTAAAACAATTATCTGTTCATGCAGAGACTCATAAGAGTAAAGCTCTCACTATATACAACATGACATATCTATTCCTGGGTAGTGAATCAAGTATTGTAAGTTTGTCCGTCAGTAGTTGGTATCCGTCACAGAATTGGATATTTGGAGCAAACTGTTAAATACTGAATCCATAAATCAATTGTGACATAAAACACTGTTGGTTTGGAAACGGGGATGTTACTGTCAAGAAAGGGAAAAGATCACGATGGGAAAATAAAAATTGTCATGCTTAGCAGTAAGTCGTCCATGTTCCTCAATGTTAGTGGCTGATGTAGAAGAACTTATAGTGCCCTTAACTTCCAATTTGGGAGGATATATACGACCGATGTTGTCAATGAATGTCTTGTTGTTCAAAGACAGCACATCATCAATATATCTGAACGTAAATTAAAGGTCTTCGCATGGTTTTGATAGATGCTATTCAATGAATTCAGCTTCATGTGAAAACAAGTCGGCCAGAAGAGTTTGTAACCATAAGAATGCTAACAGTCTGCTGGAACTTGACACAAATTTTGTCAGCCAAGACCTATCATTTTCACAATTTCATCCGAAGAATTATATATATATATATGAATGTATGGCTGAAAAGTATTTACATATTTTTGGAAAGTAAGCAGTCACAATAAGAGCATGAATGGTTTCTGTGTTTTTGAAGAGAGGTTATGTAACCTAACTAGTTCCGAGGAATGATGGCACGCCAGTGAACAAACACTTAGCTGTGAGGAAAAGCTATGATGTTATATATGCCACTGAACAAACACTTAGCTGTGAGGAAAAGCTATAATGTTATATACGCCACTGAACCAATACTTACCTGTGAGGAAAAGCTATGATGTTATATACGCCACTGAACAAACACTTACATGTGAGGAAAAGCTATGATGTTATATACGCCACTGAACAAACACTTACATGTGAGGAAAAGCTATGATGTTATATACGCCACTGAACAAACACTTACATGTGAGGAAAAGCTATGATGTTATATACGCCACTGAACAAACACTTACATGTGAGGAAAAGCTATGATGTTATATACGCCACTGAACAAACACTTACATGTGAGGAAAAGCTATGATGTTATATACGCCACTGAACAAACACTTACATGTGAGGAAAAGCTATGATGTTATATACGCCACTGAACAAACACTTACATGTGAGGAAAAGCTATGATGTTATATACGCCACTGAACAAACACTTACATGTGAGGAAAAGCTATGATGTTATATACGCCACTGAACAAACACTTACATGTGAGGAAAAGCTATGATGTTATATACGCCACTGAACAAACACTTACATGTGAGGAAAAGCTATGATGTTATATACGCCACTGAACAAACACTTACATGTGAGGAAAAGCTATGATGTTATATACGCCACTGAACAAACACTTACATGTGAGGAAAAGCTATGATGTTATATACGCCACTGAACAAACACTTACATGTGAGGAAAAGCTATGATGTTATATACGCCACTGAACAAACACTTACATGTGAGGAAAAGCTATGATGTTATATACGCCACTGAACAAACACTTACATGTGAGGAAAAGCTATGATGTTATATACGCCACTGAACAAACACTTACATGTGAGGAAAAGCTATGATGTTATATACGCCACTGAACAAACACTTACATGTGAGGAAAAGCTATGATGTTATATACGCCACTGAACAAACACTTACATGTGAGGAAAAGCTATGATGTTATATACGCCACTGAACAAACACTTACATGTGAGGAAAAGCTATGATGTTATATACGCCACTGAACAAACACTTACATGTGAGGAAAAGCTATGATGTTATATACGCCACTGAACAAACACTTACATGTGAGGAAAAGCTATGATGTTATATACGCCACTGAACAAACACTTACATGTGAGGAAAAGCTATGATGTTATATACGCCACTGAACAAACACTTACATGTGAGGAAAAGCTATGATGTTATATACGCCACTGAACAAACACTTACATGTGAGGAAAAGCTATGATGTTATATACGCCACTGAACAAACACTTACATGTGAGGAAAAGCTATGATGTTATATACGCCACTGAACAAACACTTACATGTGAGGAAAAGCTATGATGTTATATACGCCACTGAACAAACACTTACATGTGAGGAAAAGCTATGATGTTATATACGCCACTGAACAAACACTTACATGTGAGGAAAAGCTATGATGTTATATACGCCACTGAACAAACACTTACATGTGAGGAAAAGCTATGATGTTATATACGCCACTGAACAAACACTTACATGTGAGGAAAAGCTATGATGTTATATACGCCACTGAACAAACACTTACATGTGAGGAAAAGCTATGATGTTATATACGCCACTGAACAAACACTTACATGTGAGGAAAAGCTATGATGTTATATACGCCACTGAACAAACACTTACATGTGAGGAAAAGCTATGATGTTATATACGCCACTGAACAAACACTTACATGTGAGGAAAAGCTATGATGTTATATACGCCACTGAACAAACACTTACATGTGAGGAAAAGCTATGATGTTATATACGCCACTGAACAAACACTTACATGTGAGGAAAAGCTATGATGTTATATACGCCACTGAACAAACACTTACATGTGAGGAAAAGCTATGATGTTATATACGCCACTGAACAAACACTTACATGTGAGGAAAAGCTATGATGTTATATACGCCACTGAACAAACACTTACATGTGAGGAAAAGCTATGATGTTATATACGCCACTGAACAAACACTTACATGTGAGGAAAAGCTATGATGTTATATACGCCACTGAACAAACACTTACATGTGAGGAAAAGCTATGATGTTATATACGCCACTGAACAAACACTTACATGTGAGGAAAAGCTATGATGTTATATACGCCACTGAACAAACACTTACATGTGAGGAAAAGCTATGATGTTATATACGCCACTGAACAAACACTTACATGTGAGGAAAAGCTATGATGTTATATACGCCACTGAACAAACACTTACATGTGAGGAAAAGCTATGATGTTATATACGCCACTGAACAAACACTTACATGTGAGGAAAAGCTATGATGTTATATACGCCACTGAACAAACACTTACATGTGAGGAAAAGCTATGATGTTATATACGCCACTGAACAAACACTTACATGTGAGGAAAAGCTATGATGTTATATACGCCACTGAACAAACACTTACATGTGAGGAAAAGCTATGATGTTATATACGCCACTGAACAAACACTTACATGTGAGGAAAAGCTATGATGTTATATACGCCACTGAACAAACACTTACATGTGAGGAAAAGCTATGATGTTATATACGCCACTGAACAAACACTTACATGTGAGGAAAAGCTATGATGTTATATACGCCACTGAACAAACACTTACATGTGAGGAAAAGCTATGATGTTATATACGCCACTGAACAAACACTTACATGTGAGGAAAAGCTATGATGTTATATACGCCACTGAACAAACACTTACATGTGAGGAAAAGCTATGATGTTATATACGCCACTGAACAAACACTTACATGTGAGGAAAAGCTATGATGTTATATACGCCACTGAACAAACACTTACATGTGAGGAAAAGCTATGATGTTATATACGCCACTGAACAAACACTTACATGTGAGGAAAAGCTATGATGTTATATACGCCACTGAACAAACACTTACATGTGAGGAAAAGCTATGATGTTATATACGCCACTGAACAAACACTTACATGTGAGGAAAAGCTATGATGTTATATACGCCACTGAACAAACACTTACATGTGAGGAAAAGCTATGATGTTATATACGCCACTGAACAAACACTTACATGTGAGGAAAAGCTATGATGTTATATACGCCACTGAACAAACACTTACATGTGAGGAAAAGCTATGATGTTATATACGCCACTGAACAAACACTTACATGTGAGGAAAAGCTATGATGTTATATACGCCACTGAACAAACACTTACATGTGAGGAAAAGCTATGATGTTATATACGCCACTGAACAAACACTTACATGTGAGGAAAAGCTATGATGTTATATACGCCACTGAACAAACACTTACATGTGAGGAAAAGCTATGATGTTATATACGCCACTGAACAAACACTTACATGTGAGGAAAAGCTATGATGTTATATACGCCACTGAACAAACACTTACATGTGAGGAAAAGCTATGATGTTATATACGCCACTGAACAAACACTTACATGTGAGGAAAAGCTATGATGTTATATACGCCACTGAACAAACACTTACATGTGAGGAAAAGCTATGATGTTATATACGCCACTGAACAAACACTTACATGTGAGGAAAAGCTATGATGTTATATACGCCACTGAACAAACACTTACATGTGAGGAAAAGCTATGATGTTATATACGCCACTGAACAAACACTTACATGTGAGGAAAAGCTATGATGTTATATACGCCACTGAACAAACACTTACATGTGAGGAAAAGCTATGATGTTATATACGCCACTGAACAAACACTTACATGTGAGGAAAAGCTATGATGTTATATACGCCACTGAACAAACACTTACATGTGAGGAAAAGCTATGATGTTATATACGCCACTGAACAAACACTTACCTGTGAGGAAAAGCTATGATGTTATATACGCCACTGAACAAACACTTACATGTGAGGAAAAGCTATGATGTTATATACGCCACTGAACAAACACTTACCTGTGAGGAAAAGCTATGATGTTATATACGCCACTGAACAAACACTTACCTGTGAGGAAAAGCTATGATGTTATATACGCCACTGAACAAACACTTACCTGTGAGGAAAAGCTATGATGTTATATACGCCACTGAACAAACACTTAGCTGTGAGGAAAAGCTATGATGTTATATACGCCACTGAACCAACACTTAGCTGTGAGGAAAAGCTATGATGTTATATACGCCACTGAACCAACACTTACCTGTGAGGAAAAGCTATGATGTTATATACGCCACTGAGCTATTGGTGTTATATGCTTGTAAAGCATGAACTGTTCTGATTTATTTGGCAATCATTTTGCTCTAAAATGGCATCTAAAAGCGAGTAATTCTGATCGTTTTCATCCACTTTTGCAAACACAAGAAACTTGTGAAAGAATAACTGGTATAGCCTTACATATATATACAATACACCTGAGGTTGAAACGTAATACGGTGATCAGCGGTCAGTTCTATGATTTCTATTAGGACTCTTAATGTGCATGCTTCCAATTGCAGATTGTCGTGTAAACAATTAATTCAATTGATTTGAAAAGTGTATACACTCCTGTGAATGACATAAACCCCATCAGGTCAAAATTGTCTTAGTTATCAATACATTTGATCAACAACCAATCGTTTGTGTGGCGCACTGAAAGACATAATTTTGTCCAGTGTATTAATTCTATTGTACCTGCTACCCGCCAAAGTTTCTACGGACGAAAATTTCAAAAACGCCACAGACATTACACTCGACTATCTCTTGAATAAAGATGCACTGTTGTTGGTCACACCGTGGTCAAAACCGTGGTCAACACCTTCTTACTCATCATCGAGTCAGAGGAGTATACCCCACACAATGTACAGAATCACCAGAGCCACTGCTAGTTTAACGTACAAGTTATAAGGTTCGTCCTGTTTGATGTCCAGTGGTCTTGTCCTCATAGGCTGCCACGTACGGTCCCACTGGGTCAGTATGGCCTGTCTGGCCCCTACCCATTTCCCTGGTCCTTCCAGGCGGAACTGATATGGCGTACAGGGTCCAAATAAACACTTGATGACAAGCACGGGGTCACGCATCAGCATTTGACCTAGAGTGAAATTTAGTGAAAATGTCAAGTCAATCAGATAGTAATACATTATCATCCCTCTCGTACAATTGTAACTTATGAATTTATAAATGCAGACATCTTAGCCAGTTTTAATTCAAGAACACAATGAAATATATATATATAAATTAACAAATCAAATGGGCTTACCTATGTTAGTTAGGCAGCCATTCAACTCGGCCAGTTCATCCATGTACGGGCTAAAGTCTACCTGTATAGTGTGACGTATATGGAGTCCACGTAACGGTGGCTTATGGATTACGAATGTCCACCCTTCGGTCAACTTTGGACGGCAGCTGGACGTCCCCCTATGGTAAACATAACACCTTACTTAACTTAGGTTAGTTCAACTTAAGAATTTCAGTGATTAATGTAAATTAGGACTAAATCTGTCTGGGTTTGGTACATTCTTAACGTCCAATTAACAGAACAAACGATTAAACCAAGCGATTCCGAAATTGGTACAACAGAGAATGGTACATTTTAGATGAACTGAAAGCAAAAAGGTAATACATCAATAATATGTATAAACAAAAAAATATCCAAGTAAGTGGTGTTTTTTTTGTACAGTAGATACGATATACACAGTGTCCCTTTATGAGAAGGTGTAAAAGAAATACTCCATTTCTGACGAGCTAAACCTTTCTTCCAATCGTGTAACGGGATAACAAGAAGAGATCTGGACGGAGTTACATGCTATGACGGTGTGATTTTGATTTTCTGTTCCACATCCCCCCCCCCCCCCCCCCCCCCCCCAGTAATATCAAAACGTGCAGTATCACATTACCAGAATCAGAGTACCGTTGTTTGTGTTGGACGGTGGTAATGATAAGTAAGGTTGATGAAGAAGAGGGACATCCAGAGAGACAAGCGTAGCTCAAATAAATGTCGTGGAAAAGACAAATGAAGCAATGAAATGGATACCAGTGTCTTTGATTAGCCTCTGGTTTTTGCAGGATCTTTTGATTAAACATACCTTTGATGGTATAGATAGCTCAAATGAAGCCGTCCATCAAGATAAGTTTGTTATATACGACCGTATATACCTTGAACACTCGAGTGGCCAGTCGAGCTTGCATCTCCGACATCGGCATGATGGCACCTAGCGGCTGGAAGCACCCAATCACACTCAAGGTCGTCTTAGCAAGGTCAGGAGGAAACATATATTTATACAGTTCGATTTGGTTGTCCTTCACATCAATTATAGATTTGTCGATGAATGGAAACCCGAGTATATAGCCTGTGCCGAGAATGACCGCATCAGCGTCCTCCTTTGTTCCGTCATCGAACTCCACCTCGGTTTCGGTGAAGCATTTGATGTTTGGTTTGATGATGATAGAACCGTTAGTAATCTTGTTTGGTAAGTCGTCGTTGATGGTCGGGTGTTGGGCATTGACATTATGTTTTGGTCTCAGCGAGTATTTGGCATGATCAAATCTAGCATTCAATTTTTTACGTGTAGCGTAGTCAACAAAGGACTCCGGAAGATGCGTTCTCATCCAGGTAATGAAGCGAGTCAGCAGCATGTCAACGGGTGTACCAGAGTCAGCTATGCGGTTGTATACCCACGTCCCCCGGCGCGTACTTAGGAAGAGCTAAAATCGATAAAACAAATGTAAGTTGTATACGCCATGTTTCCGTTCAATAATGACATGTTGTGATAAGAAACTCTACAGTCTATCAAAGACATTGTCAGATAAGAATCAATTTAATTAGATCAGATATTTTGACTATTAAAAATAAGTCTAATTCGGTGATGTTCCGTAGGAAATCTGAGACAATCCTAGCAAGAGTATGACTGGTTGTGACTTAGTGAGCCTGACCGAGGATAATCACCTGCCATATATGGTTAAAAAGGATCTTTTCTATTTCTGCAAACGATAACTCTGTTTGGAGACGCATTGATGTATAGAGTTTCTTTTCAAATGTTCACTAGTCATCTCCTGTTAGTTTTACCAGTATATATAATCATAGTGATCTATCAAGAACGTGACGAGGGGATTGAAATTGTTTTGAAAAGCAACAAAATAGGTCGAAGTCTAACAGAAAGTGCCCGTGATTACCATAACATTAGCTGAAACTTTCACCTCCGAAGGAGGGCTCGTCTGTTAGGGAGGAAACCAATATAACTTTGTGAATTTTCTGTATCATGGTCACAAAGTGGTTCAGACGGATATATATAGTAATGGTATAAATATCTAACTTATTTTCAAACATCTGCTGTCTATGTATCAGAGTAAATAGGAAACCGTCAATAATTATGGTTACCTTTGAGGCAACACGTGACAGTTCCACAGCTACGTCACCACCTAAGTTGCCCACCCCTACCACCACCACTTTCTTGTCCTCGTTTCCCTTCCACGATTTATAATCATGAGTGTGAGTTATGTCCCCTTTAAAGGTGTCCATTCCAGGAAAATCTGCCATCTTCTTTTTGGCGAGATGTCCCGTGGCAACCATAACGGCGTCAAAAACATGAGAAGTGACCATATTGGACTTCCGGTCACAGACCTGCAGCGTCCATTGTCCTGTAGTGTCATGGTCTTCATGTTTCGCTATGCGCAGAACCTGGACCAGATCAAATGGAAAACAACATTGTTTGTTAATCAAATATATCCCATTTATCATACAAAGGATGGTTAGAGGAAAGTCTCAATTACAGAAAGTGAGACATCGGCGTGAATTTACCAAATAAGTCGTTGGTTTATATCGATGATTCTATCAGTTTTCATGTTACGAAAACATTTATTTTGTATTGATTTTATAACAAGGGAATAATATAGACTTCAAAAAAAAAAATCATTAATATAGCTCATTAATTTTGATTTTCACTATATCACTGTTAATCACTTTATATATCAAGTTGTATCTGCCAACCTCACATATACCCAGGGGCATGGCGAGTTGAATTTCAAATCTGCCCTTTTCGAATTTTCGAATATTTACATAGCAACACGTCGCAGCCCTACCCTATAACTCTGATAATTTAGCGCGGTTGCCCAAAAGCTCCAGCCTTATGTCGAGGCAACGAATAATTCTGACAACATCTTGAAAACACTCGATATGTTTAGTCTCTTCTACCGGATAAGTATGATGTATCGCGTTTTATTAGACCAATAACCATCATTACCACCACAAGATCAACACACATTGGGGGATTTATGAGAAATGCTGGCCCCACATTTGCACAACCTTATCAAACAACGTAAAAACTTAGGAGCAAAAGCTCTAAACCAAAATTTTTCCTCATATCGACATGCACCTACTCAACACGTAAAGTTGATATCACAGGATTTTCAACACCAGCCTTTAACTCACCTCGTTATTGAACTTGATGTATTTTTCTAGGTCAAACTTGTCTGCATACAACCGGAAGTACTTCTGCACGTAGGTGTTGTGCATGTAGATGGGGTACTCGGAGGGGATGGGGAAGTCACTGTAACACATCATTTCCTTACTCGTATTGATCACCGTCGACTTCATCACGCATGCCTGGTCAGGACGGACCTCTTTTGTATAGTTCCAGAGTCCACCTGTGGCAAATAAACGTGCTATGGTTGCTGATTTGTAGTTTGTTTGGTCGTTTTTCGGGTTTTCCGGTCATTTGACATTGTTTCGTATTTCTTAGAGAAATTCATTTTTGAGCTTTTGCTTGGATTTTTTCCCCAGATATATGAAAAAATTGGTGTCAAACAAAAACACAAACAGATTAACTTGCATGAAGCAAATAATGTTAAACAACTTGCACAATAACTTATTTTTCCTCTAAGCCCTCTATTAAGAACATCGAAACGACTGAAAATAGTGATCCGATGGTCGTGGAGAGGGGAGGAAACATGAGTCTAGTTATCATGTAACACGACACGAGTGACAAGGGTTGATGGTTGGTTAGAAGTTTATTCTGGTAACCTCACGTATTAGGATTGGTCTCTATCGTTTGGTCTTGCTCTCAGTTGTCTCCGAGCTGTCTCTATCTGTACTAGCTCTAGCCCATCTCTAGCCGCCCCTAGCCCTTCTGGCTTCTTCTCTAGCCTTTCTAACCTCTTCTCTAGCCATCCCTTGCTCTTCTCTCCCATTATCTCCTTTCTAGGTTATATTTATACCCGATTATAATCTATTGGTACGTGCATAGATGGTCAGTTGAGACTTTAATATCATATCTATGCAATCCTGGATTCACTCCATGTTACTATAGGATACCTCCAGCCCTCATCTATCATAAGGTCCATAAACCCCACATAATCAATTGATACGTGTATAGATGGTCAGTTGAGACTTTAAGATCATATCTATGTAATCCTGGATTCCCCGAGCTATTCCCGATATACGTCACCAATTACACAACGTCGTAACACTGACTGTGTCACATTCGTCCCCTTTTTCCATAAGAAATTTGATTGTGTAATCAAAGTTCTTTCAAGCAGGAATTTAATATTCTACCAATCCGTTTTTTCTTTGTTTTAAGTACCCGCCACCCCATTCCCCTCACCAGTCTGCATATACTCAATGCTATATATTCAATGCCGCCCAACATCTTACTTCTTCTTTGACATTTCATGAACATCTTATACTGTCCCCTTAGTGACAATATAATGTCTCATCACGTTCTATTTCTAAGGTCTTCTACTTCAGTCGGAAATAAAAGCCTAGTAGTGGGTACATGTAATTATTAACATTTCAACAAATTTAGGTTATTACAACAACTGTCTTTCCACTTATAATATATACATACAAATCAATTGTGATATCATTAAAAGAATTATCAATAGACGATAGTATTATCATAAAAGGGTCCACACGATTATAGGAATATATACAAGTCAGCTGGCCATCTGACAAAATAATTTCACATAACAATGTTCATTAGTTCAATAGTGCACACACGAAGATAATATCCATGGAATAACTTCATTTCAACAAATTTTATTGCAAAAAATATGCAAAGGGATAGGCCATCAGGCAAAGCCTATATAAGCCTTCTCCTTACAACTTCGGTATGTTATATGTACAGTCATTGAAATCATCAAACAAACATATAAACAATTCATATAGCGTGTCTCCATGTCCCCACCGTACAAGGTATAGTTATGATTAAACAAATCTTTTAGTGTTGATAATGTACTCTGATATACATTGTAGTACAAATGCATTGGTTTCTTCATCACATTCATGACATCCATGACATCCATGGAATAATGAAATGAAAATAAAATTTAAAAAATATCGCGATTGTCATATTTGTACACACATATAATTATCAAAGTTCGTCATCGTAGAAATCCACCTCCAACACCTCCCGGTGCCTGTTTCACAGGTCCTTCCTTCTTATGTACATGTATCCATATAATGTTCCTCAGCCTGCTGTTGAATGGAAAATGGGTCCCGGATTCTCATCCTTAAACTGGAGTCCACTCCCTTTCCAGCCAGTGTTACCATTTTAAAGCGAGGTTCGGTGATTGGCTTACCTGACCTTTTTCGCTCTCTCATGACTAGCAAATCCTTACATAACTCTCCGAAACCCATACCTCTTATAAACGTAAGTAGTAATAATAATTACCCATTGTCCTATAATTCTCACGCCTATTTCTAAAATACTTGGGGAACCGAAAAAGAACGAAAGCGGGAAAAAGAAATATTGTAAGAATTATCCCGCTGATTGTTGGTCTTTTATCTAATTTGGCACTCAGTTTTTGTTTTTCTGACCCCAGAAAACATCTGCCATTGCCTCCAATTACATTTCCCAGCCTTCAGGGGTGTATTTTTATTTTACCTTTTAGGTTGTTGACACTATTCCCATGTCCTTGATAACTTTACTGACATATACTTGGACTTTGATATACTTCATACCTCTAAAGAACCAAAAGATTTGTCTCTCTTCCCCTATCTGTCATTAGAATTTTTAAGGCTTTTAAAAGTCCATTTATGCACTTAAAAATATAGTTTCACAAGTTGTTTCTTCTCTATTATCGTCCTTGTATGTGACCCCATTACCCACACACATTAAACTAATTGTTACTCACATACAATTTTTTTTAAATTTTAGTTTAATTGACCATAAAACTGATACCATAGTGTTGTAATTATGTAAAGTGCATTGTTTTCCCAAAACTTGATGTTATAGAAAAACACAATTTGAATTATTATAAATCCGTCATTAATATTACATTATATAAAAAGTATAATTGAATTTTAAGATTCGCTGAATTATATAAATACAAAACTTTAAGAAACAATGATATAAATATCATTCAATAATGAATACTCGTGCCATTGAATTTTAAGATTCACTGAATTATATAAATACAAAACTAGAAGAAACAATGATATAAATATCATTCAATAATGAATACTCGTGACATTGAGTTCTACCTGCTTACTGTCATCTGTTATTCTCACCTCCTAACACTTATACTGTATACACGTTCATAAATATCTCATCTTTATGTTTGTTTTCAGAATTATAAATAATTTGGTTATTTTTTTTATCTTATTAAACTGTCAGTGGTGTCTCTCTGTGTTTCTGACACATTCTCACTACATGTCCCTGTTCACACAAATAACAACTTTTTGAAAGCCTAAAATTATTCCCGGTAACTTCTGTTGATTCTCTCCCCTGTACATACATGTAAGTGTCGTGACTGCCGTTACATCTAAACGTTTGTCTGTTTGTACTATTTTTAAAATGAAAGTGTGATTTATACTTAATTGCACATGTGCTAACATTCAAGTTTTCAATTTAAAAAAGTAATTTCCTAATAGCTCCGTTATAATTGTAAACTTCTTTTTTCACACCGTCTTATATCCCTGTACTTTTTTTGCCATGCTAGTTTAACAAAACTACAACCTTTATTTCATCCCTATCTGGATCTTTGGAGTTTCCATATTTCTTTATGTCACTTATCCATGCTTTAAACAAGTGAGGTTCCCCTGAATAAGATTTAATTACCTATGTGATCCCCTGCACCCCAAGCATAGAAAATATTCTAGTCAATTGCAGATTAAGTTCCTGAAATAATGGTACTGGATCGACATTTGCCATTTTGAGAGCTACTTAGGGTCAAAGTAAAACCAAATTCACCTTCATTTCGTTTTTGTTGCTGCGTTGTGTCTCGTTCGAATCCTTGGTCACTGGCACCAAATCAGCCCATGTAACACAACACGAGTGACAAGAGTTGATGGTTAGTTAGAAGTTTATTAATCTCAAGTGTTGGGATCGGTCTCTGTCGTTGGTATTAAACGTCCCTAGCCCTTCTAGTCTCTTCTCTCGCCGTCCCTTGTTCGTCTCCCCTTATCTCCTTTCTAGGTTATATATATACCCGATAATAATCTATTGGTACGTGCATAGGTGATCAGTTGAGACTTTAAGATCATATCTATGTAATCCTGGATTCACTGAGCTATTCCCGATATACGTCACCAATTTCACAACGTTGTAACACTGTCTGTGTCACATTTAGCTATTACCAGAACAGATGGGTCTTGATCAGTCGAAACCATAGCTAGGTATCACCAGAACAGATGGGTCTTGATCAGTCAAAACCGTAGGTAGGTATACCAAATATAGAGGATCCTTGCTTTGTCTTAACACAAGCTACAGCTATCACCAGTACAGAGTAGCATCGACCAGCCTCAACCCTAGCGAGGTATCACCAGGACAGATGAATCTCGACCAGCTTCAACCCTAGCGAGGTATCACCAGTACAGAGGAATCTCGACAAGCCTCAACTATAGCTAGCTTTCACAAGTACAGAGGAATATCGACCAACCTCAACCCTAGCTAGCTATCAATAGTACAGATGAGTCTCGATCCGTCTGAACCGTATCTAGGTATCACCAGTGTAGAGGAATCTCGACCAGCCTCAACACTATCTAGCTTTCACCAGTACAGTGGAATCTCGACCAACCTCAACTATAACTAGCTTTCACCAGTACAGAGGAATCTCTTTCAGCCTCAACTATAACTAGCTTTCACCAGTACAGAGGAATTTCGACCAACCACAACCGTAGCTAGCTTTCACTAGTACAGAGGATCCTCGATCAATCTGAACCCTAGTTTGCATTCACCACTACATAGGAATCTCGACCAGACTCAACCCTAGCTAGGTATCACCAGTAGATATGAGTTTCGACCATCCTCGACCCTAGTTAACTATCACCAGTACAGATGAGTCTCGATCAACCTCAACTATAACTAGCTTTCACCAGTACAGATGAGTCTGGACCAACCTAAACCCTAGCTAGGTATCACCAGTGCATATGTGTTTCGATTAACCTCTCAACAGGTGATAGCTAGCTATCAAACAACCTCAATCACAGCTGACTTCGCCAGTTCAGACAAGCCTCAACGTAGCTAGTTTTTTCCAGTACAGAGTAGCTTCGACTTAACTAATCTCTAGCTATTTTTTACCAATACATCGAAAATTCGCCCAGCCGCTATCAACTATATTTCCAGTAAAAGAATGGCCGAACTATATATTTTAACATAGACTAAATTATGGTGGTTCAGCACGAATTGACATTCTGTGCTGGTAGTTTTAAAACTTACCTATGTCATCTGTCCGTTCAAAACATGTCGGTTCGAGCCCTTCGTCCAAACAACATTTGATGGCGGGGAGACCACTGGCCCCAGCCCCTATTACTGCTACATTTTTCATATTCTGGAAATGAAGTCTTCTCTTTGCTGGTTAATCAGTTTGTCGTGATAATAGTAGGTGATGACCTCGATTTAAAAATCCCTATCATACCACATACCCGATTATACGGTGCATGCCTCAGCATCAACATGCGTACACATTGTCTGTGCGGCGTATCTTTATCACTCCACTTATTGTACTGATTAAGGCGTCCCTAGGAGCTATGTTAGTGAATATTCTCTACTACCATATCAAGGAAACAGAAAAAGGTTACGATTGAAAGGTCAATGTCAAGTCGATATCATACAAAATATAGTGGTATTATCTGTACTGTATAGTGACCTAACATTACGTCGTCGTGCAGTACGTTAGGTACACAACTACTGCCTTTAATTAAAGCTACCGTCCGACATCCAAGTGGATGTTATATTACGCCACTTCAAAATCAAACTGAAAACGATCATGACTGGGTATTACTCATATCTCTTACGTAATGCCATGGAGGTGGTAGTATGACTAACAGCCCCCGCATCTTTCCTACTACTAATCATCAGTTTGGCTGTCCATCTGTCACACAGTGGTTTCTAGCTGTTTGCTTGCATATTATGGTAACATTCATGTGTTAGTTCGAAGATGATTCTCTTTAATTCTGTTTAATATATTTAGGTCACGGGTAATTCCTCCTTTCAGATTGAACGACACTTTTTGGATAATGTTTTTTTCAGATACGGATTTCAGTTAAAAGCGTGTTTTTGTGGGATAACGCAAGCCATGTTGGAAGTGAGAGTCGAATCAGTGCATATACATTAAGTATACGTATGCCTTCTCAGTTCTCATTGGTTCACGTTTCTGGTACGTTATCATTGAAATATATAAATTTCCACGGTTGGTGTGTGTTTGTATAGGTGTAAATCTAACTATACTAGCGGAAAAAAGAAACTGTGCATGCGGAGAATTGTTATAGAACATGTATGACAAACTGTATATATACTAGCGGAAAAAAAGAAACTGTGCATGCGGAGAATTGTTATAGAACATGTATTACCAACTGTATATACATGAAAATTCACAGCCATGACCGAGTATGACACATACACACCATCCGTGTGTCATTGGAAGTTTTTCCCGTTCAGTTTGCTCTCTATAGGCGTTGACCAGTTTGCACGTTTTTCTCGTCCAGCCATCCAATTCGACAATGAAAGTTTATTTTTCAACTGTTGGGTCACTCTGTTAAGAACAGTGAACAGTAAAAACAGCATTATAACGTTTTAATTTGTGATTAATGCTATGCCGAGGCTCAATGAAAAGACCTCCTCCGGATTATTGGTATGCTTCAAGCTGGTATGGGCCAAGCCGTTGTCTCTACACGTTTTCATGTCCATCGAAACACAATCCGGGATTTGTGGAGACGACATCAACAGTTTGGCCACGTCGGCGATCGACCTCGTGCGGGACGTCCACGTGTGACGTCACGTCAACAGGACAAACATATTCGGCTTGTTCATTTGAGAAATCGCTTCCAAACGGCAAGTTTGACTGCACGGACAATCCCTGGGTTGCTACCAATAAGTCCGAGAACTGTACGGAATCGATTGCGTGAACGAGCTATCCGTCCGCGACGTCCTGCAATCCGCCCAGTTCTTCTGCCACGTCATCGTGTAGCACGTCTGGACTGGTGCAGAAGGCATCTGCGATTTACTCGACGGGATTGGGCAGGCATTTTGTTTACGGACGAGTCCACCTGGATAGTAGTGACGGCCGTTCCAGAGTGTATCATCGCGTTGGAGAACGTTTCCGTGACGCGTGTGTGGTACAACGACGTTCTTTCGGCTGAGGTAGCGTTATGATTTGGGGCGGCATCACAGCCAACGGGAGAACGCCTCTGGTGGTTGTTAACGGGAACTAAACGCGCTACGTTACCGTGACGAGATCCTCCGGACCCACGTCGTTCCATTCATGCAAGGGCAGCAACGTCACTTTACGCTACAGCAGGACAACCTCAGGCCACACACAGCTCGTGTCGCTATGGACTTTTTGGCCCAGCAGAACGTTGACGTGTTGCCCTGGTCTGCTGTATCCCCCGATATGTCGCCCATTGAACAAGTCTAGGATGAAATGAAGCGCAGATTACGTGCATTACCTAATCAACCGGTGACGTTGGCTGATTTGGCTGCAGCGTTGGTACAGATCTGGAATGCCATCCCACAAGCATTCTTGAACCGTCTGATAGGCTCCATGCGTCGACGTAGCCAGGCTTGCATTCAGGCAAACGGTAGACATAAGAGGTATTAACTTTGTGAACTCAGTATTGACCCCTACTGTGTTTATGTCACTCCTGAGCGGAACTTTTTGATTCCATAACGTTGAAAATGGAATGCAGCTGTTCATAAATAACAAATAAATTGTCCCTGAAAACCTTGTTGTTCTACGTCATACACATTTATTTTTATAACACATTTTAGGCATGCACAGTTTCTTACGGTTAATACTTTCTCACGGTTATTCACACATGTTACACTTTATACCACCCGATGTGTTTAGATAACTGATATTACACAATAATACACAGATAGCTTTTTACATATATAATGTAGCATCGATTTTATTGATGTTAATATTTGTTTATATGTCCCTGGAGGGACATTTTTAGTTACCACTTATTTATTACCACTTATTTGTTAGCATTTATTTGTTACTAATTATTTGTTATTCATAATTTGATATTAATTATTTGTTATTAATTATTATTAATACTAATGTATCATTTATATTGTGATAGATATTTCTTATCAAGTATTCTATTCATATTCATCCTTTTGTGTTTATGCTCCGTTGTGGAGTACCGTCGAGTATTCAATTGTCTGGAAACTATCAAAAGTCCATTTTTGTTATTTGTTATTTATTAATTCTTATTTGTTATTCCTTGTTTGTTATTGCTTATTTAGGAGGCAACCTCTGTTATATTGCATGTTCGTTAGAGCTGAAGCAGTCTATTTTGCCGGACAGCCTTACCACGTTTTGTCGTAATTATCAAATAGCAAGTAAATAATAACAAATAAGGAAAAACAAATAAGTAATAATAAATAATTGGTAACTAAAAATGTCCCTCCAGGGCTTCCGTATTAACGTCCTTGTAACAGCCAGGGCCATATGTAGACACGTGCCTAGAAAGGCACCGTCTGAAAGTGAAAGTAGATCACAAAGAAAGTAGACAGGAAAGATAGTGATGTTTAGATCTTGATACATCATTGTACAATATCGTCGATGGGGTTACTAGACTTGTGCGTATGTGCCTTACATTGGTAAAAGATGGGTAATACATTTGTTACAGTATAAGAAATATATCTTTTATGCTACGGTACAAACATATATATCCAGGAACCGACAAAAACAGAGGACTTTTTCTCATTACTCCAGACGTAAACCAGAACGCAAATATTTTACCTTATTCTATGAGAGGAAGTTGGTCAAATAAATAAATGAATAAAAACATTGCTCCAATGGTATTTAGGGACGTGCTGACATGTGAAGTAAGAAAGTAATTTAAAAAAAAACCCGGTCTGTTTATTTCGGAAATGAAATAGAAAAAATAAATCATTCTATTAAAAAAACCACCTTTTGTTTTGATGTCATCAAAAGTCGTGCTGTTATATAAATATGACCATGTGCTGTATAGTTTTCATGAATAATGATTTTAAAGTACAATAACTTTTCCTTCAGATTTATGCAATGTTCGAAATGCTCAACAAATAATTAACTTTAAACAACCTTTCATCGGTGCACTCGTATATTAACTTTAAATCTCGCTATAAACAAAAAAAGAAACATGCCGTTTCAAAGCTTCATAACCAAAGCAATGATCTCGGAGTTCTTTACGAATGAACGCAGACATTCCTTATACTACCCTTATTTTCAGTTAGGAAGTATATCTCTGGGATCCAAATGTGATCGAACATAATTCATTTCGATAGGGATCAGTTCCACTAACCTAACGAAGTGTTTTCATACTACACCAGAGAAAATCAACGCTTTCTTTACACCGCTTAGGAAATGGGTGTTTTCTTGCTTGAAAGCATTCACTTATCCATTTATAGTTTCTTCAGTGCTTGGCGAATGCATGCATTGTTTTGCCGATTGGCTAGTTTCTTGGATCTTGTGTGGTTTTATTTAGTAAAGTTCCTCAACAAAGCGGTACCTAGTCACCGAGTACAGTAACAGTGAAAATCCAATCGGTGCCTGCCATCTTGTCTGTATTATTTCAATCATTGGTGGACTGTTATGCATGTCACTTATGATGATCATAGCTTATTTTCATCCGTATGGTATCAGATATTAGGTTGGTATGAAGGGTTTTCACATTCGAGTTGTTTGAGTTATTTACAGCACAATACACATCTATATGATCAGTCTATGTAAGTAGCAAACATAAGTGAGTGGCGTTTTGACGATGGCATTGTCATTGGCATTGTACAGTTTTGCATGTGCAGTATATAATCTATATGATTTGACATGAAACGAAACTCCTAACGTGAGACTTTATGCAATATCAGTGACAAGGATACAGAATCTTTTTAGACAGATAGCAGAGCAAAACTCTCTCACTGATACTACAGTCAGAGGAGTATACCCCACACTATGAACAGAATCACCAGAGCCACTGCTAGTTTAACGTACAAGTTATAAGGTTCGTCCGGATTGATGTCCAGTGGTCTTGTCCTCATAGGCTTCCACGTACGGTCCCACTGGGTCATTATGGCCTGTCTGGCCCCTACCCATTTTCCCGGGCCTTCCAGGCGGAACTGATATGGTGTACAGGGTTCAGAATAACACTTGATGGCAAGCACGGGGTCTCGCAGCAGCATTTGAGCTAGGATTAGATGCATACATTGGCACGTTAGATAAGAATTAATCCAAACGTACATGAATAACGGTATTAATTTTTACATATACAATCTATTTGGTTTGACATGAAACATATAAAGTACCCCGACTAGGACTGTCGGGTGGCGTAGTTGATAGCGCTCTTGCCTTTCACTAGGGCGGCCGGGGCGATTCTCCTATCAGACATGAAAAGGTACGGAATTACCTACCCGACCGCGTGGGTTTTTTACGGGTACACCGGTTTCCTCCCATAATAAGATCCCCGCGCTAACATCCGGGCCAACAAGATTGATTATTACAAGTTAACATAACTTGTTTTATAATTGTTGTGTCATAAATAAAGTTTAAATTATAAAATATATTCACAGGATATCATTAAAGAACACAATGTTATAAATAGCAAACTAATCGAACCGTTCATACAGTTGACCAATCAAGTTATCTTACCTAGATTAGGACGGCAGCCATTCAACTTGGCCAGTTCATCCATGTACGGTATGAAGTCCACTTGTATTGTGTGTCGCGTTGACTCCACGTAACGGTGGCGCATGGCAATCTTTTTCTTACGGATGTCCACCCATCGGTCAACTCTGGACGGCAGCTGGACGTCCTCCTATGGTCAGGAGAATGCAACACTTAAAGAAGGTCCACTTAACAATTCCAGCAAATAATGTTAATAGGTGTGGATTGTTCTCAGTTTAATACATTTTAACGTTCCATTTGATCGAAACGTGAATTCTTTTTTCTTAACGATCCCACATTAGTGATTACTTATGAGTGCGCAACGGGAAAGCATGTTAATATTTTGATGATGAAATAAGTATATGCCTATATGTTAAGTGACATAACCAACAACAGTCCAAGATGGTGTCAGTTTTATTGTCAGGATTACACTATTATTAGTGTTTTAAAGTAATCTCGATAAACTGCGATTTTCACATCAACCTATTCAGTGAACCGTGGTTGGGAGTTGGCAATGGTTTTGTATAGTGTATTTCATATGACAAAAATACGAAGTATATGTAAGTAGTGAAAGTATCTTTGATTACGGAGTATACAATAGACCATTTCTGCAGGAGGCCTACGTTAAATGCCTCTTTCAATATCATGAAGATGTATCATGCAGAGAAACAAATTCGACAAACAAATTATCACTTAACGAGATGATCCTCATTAATTTCATGTAGTGGGGATATTGTATCTCATATGCGGCAATGAAATAAGGAATCCATGCCTATTATGAGTGCAAAGAGGGCATTGTACATTGTGCCAGACACCAACCAATCCTTATCTTATAACATTGCAACAACACAGGCGCGTAACAACCTATGTAGCAAAAAAGCCCGGGCTTACACATCATTTTTGACAAAATAAAAAAATAAAAATAAACACAGCATAGACTATATGATATAAAATATTGAAAAGCAATGACAGGTGTTTTGTATCTGCTATAAAGACCATACCTGCCTTCGGCAGCACACTTCATCATTGGGCTTACACATTGAAAACCCGTTTGTTACGCCCCTGCAACACGTTTCCCTTTCTCTTACACTTAATTACTTTGTGTATTTTGTATTTTGATTCTAATCGCCATTTGCCATATTTGCGTTGTGAGGTTGTTAAATTGCAAACAAGGAAACAAACAAATCCTCACTTGATAAATAGCTCTGTGGGACCTATCCTTTGTGTTAAGTGAGCTACAAACGGCCGCATACCTTGATGGTACAAATAGCTCTGTGGGACCTATCCTTTGTGGTAAGTGTGCTACAAACAGCCGCATACCTTGATGGTACAAATAGCTCTATGGGACCTATCCTTTGTTGTAAATGAGCTACAAACAGCCGCATACCTTGATGGTACAAATAGCTATGTGGGACCTATCCTTTGTGGTAAGTGTGCTACAAACAGCCGCATACCTTGATGGTACAAATAGCTATGTGGGACCTATCCTTTGTGGTAAGTGTGCTACAAACAGCCACATACCTTGATGGTACAAATAGCTCTATGGACCTATCCTTTGTGGTAAGTGTGCTACAAACAGCCGCATACCTTGATGGTACAAATAGCTCTATGGGACCTACCCTTTGTGGTAAGTGTGATACAAACAGCCGTGTACCTTGAACACTCGAGTGGCCAGTCGAGCCTGCATCTCCGACATCGGCATGATGGCACCTAGCGGCTGGAAGCACCCAATCACACTCAAGGTCGACTTATCAAGGTCAGGAGGAAACATATATTTATACAGTTCGATTTGATTGTCCTTCACATCAATTATAGATTTGTCGATGAAAGGAAACCCGAATATGTAGCCCGTCCCGAGAATGACCGCGTCAGCGTCCTCCTTTGTTCCGTCATAGAACTCTACCTCGGTTTCAAAGAAGCATTTGATGTTTGGTTTGATGATGATAGAACCGTTAGCAATCTTGTTGGGTAAGTCGTCGTTGATGGTCGGGTGTTGGGCAAAGGGTTTGTGTTTTGGCTTCAGTGAGTATTTAGCATGATCAAACCTAGAATTTAATCGGAGAGCCCTTTCGAGGTTAACAAGATAGTCTGGAAGACTGAGTCTCAACAAGTCAACGATTCGGCGAGTCAGCAGCATGTCAACGGGTGTACCAGCGTAATCAATGCGGTTCATTATCCATGCACCCCGGCGCGTACTCAAGAAAACCTGAAAACAATACAAACTAAATTATATTAATGGTATACTCTAAGCTTCTTGTTCCTTTCCTCATAATCTTAGTCATCCTGAGATAGAGGTCTATGTCAAAGTTTTCTTTAATTTGTTGTTCAAGAAAACTGTGAAATCTNCAAAACATGTTTGACCTATACTTGATGTCTAATTTAGTAAGATAGTATCTACCTTTAGAGTTCCAGTTCTCATTTTTTGAGTGAATTATCTTATTGACTTATCCATTTATAGTTTCTTCAGTTTCTGGCGTATGTATACATTGTTTTGCCGATTGGCTAGTTTCTTGGTTCTGGTGTGGTTTTATTTATTAATGTTTCTCAACAAAGCGGTACCTAGTCACCGAGTACAGTAACAGTGAAAATCCAATCGGTGCCTGCCATCCTGTCCGTGTTATTTCAATCATTGGTGGACTGTTATGCATGTGGAGACTTTTGATGATCATAGCTTATTTTCATCCGTATGGTATCAGATAGTATCCGTGACATTACATTGTCTATGGTAAATGGACTTTGTACTATTAGGTTGGTATGAAGAGTTTTCACATTCTAGTTGTTCGGGTTGTTTACAGCACTATACAAATCTATGTGATCAGTCTATGTAAGTAGCAAACATAAGTGAGTGGCGTTTTGACAATGTCGTTGTCATTGGCATTGTACAGTTTTGCATGTGCAGTATATTTGATTATGATTTGACATGAAACACAACTCCTAACGTGAGACTTTATGCAATATCAGTGACAAGGATACCAAATCGTTTTAGACAGATAGTAGATCAAAACTCTCTCATTGATACTACAGTCAGAGGAATATACCCCAAACTAGGAACAGAATCACCAGAGCCACTGCTAGTTTGACGTACACGTTATAAGGTTCGTCCTGTTTAATGTCCAGTGGTCTTGTCTTCATAGGCTGCCACGTACGGTCCCACTGGGTCATTATGGCCTGTCTGGCCCCTACCCATTTCCCCGGGCCTTCCAGGCGGAACTGATATGGTGTACAGGGTTCAGAAAAACACTTGATGGCAAGCACGGGGTCTCGCAGCAGCATTTGAGCTAGGATGAGATGTAGACAGTGGTATGTTAGATAAGAATTAATCCAAACGAACATAAACAAATGTATTAATTTTTACATATACAATCTCTTTGATTTGACATGAAACATATAAAGTACCCCGACTAGGGCTGCCCGGTGGCGTAGTTGATAGCGCTCTTGCCTTTCACCAGGGCGGCCGGGTTGATTCCCCTATCAAACATGAAAAGGTACGGAATTACCTACCCGACCACGTGGGTTTTCTACGGGTACACCGGTTTCCTCTCATAATAAGATCCCCGCGCTAACATCCGGGCCAACAAGATTGATTAACACAAGTTAACATAACTTGTTTTAAAATTGTTGTACCATAAATAAAGTTTAAATTTTAAAATGTATTTACAGGATATTATTAAAGAACACAATGTTATAAATAGCAAACTAATCGAACCGTTCATATAGTTGACGAATCAAGTGATCTTACCTAGATTAGGACGGCAGCCATTCAACTTGGCCAGTTCATCAATGTACGGTATGAAGTCCACCTGTATTGTGTGTCGCGTTGACTCTACGTAACGGTGGCGCATGGCGATCTTTTTCTTACGGATGTCCACCCATCGGTCAACTCTGGACGGCAGCTGGACGTCCCCCTATGGTCAGGAGAATTCAACACTTAATGAAGGTCCACTTAACAATTTCAGTAATAAATGTAAATAGGTGTGGATTCTTCCCATTTGATCTAAACGTGATTTTTTTCTCTTAACGGTCCCACATTAGTGATTACTTATGATGTGCGTATCGGGAAAGGATGCTAATATTTTGATGATGAAATAATTACATGCCTATATGTTAAGTGACATAACCAACAACAGCCCGAGATGGTGTCAGTTTTATTGTCAGGATTACACTATTATTAGTGTTTTAAAGTAACCTCGATCAACTGCAATTTTCACATTCACCTATTCAGTGAACCGTGGTTGGGAGTTGGCAATGGTTTTTGTATAGTGTATTTCATATGAGAAAATTACGAAGTATAAGAAATTAGTAAAAGTATCTTTGATTACGGAGTATACAGTAGACCATTTCTGCAGGAGGCCTACGTTAAATGCCTCTTGCAATATCATGAAGATGTATAATGCAGAGAAAGAAATTCGACAAACAAATTACCACTTCAACAAGATGATCCTCATTAATTTCATGTAATGGGGATATTGTATCTCAAATGCGGCAAGGAATCCATGCCTATTATGAGTGCAAAGAAGGCGTTGTACTAGACACCAACCAATCCTTATCATATAACATTGCAACTACATGTTTCCTTTCTCTTACTATTAATTACGTTTGTGTATTTTATATTTCGATTCTAACCGCCATTTGACATATCTGTTACGTGAGGTTGTTAAATTGCAAATAAGGAAACAAACACATTCTCACTTGATGGTATACATAGCTCTATGGGACCTTTCCTTTGTGATAAGTGTGCTACAAACAGCCGTATACCTTGATGGTACAAATAGCTCTATGGGACCTATCCTTTGTGATAAGTGTGATACAAACAGCCGCATACCTTGAACACTCGAGTGGCCAGTCGAGCTTGCATCTCCGACAGCGGCATGATGGCACCTACCGGCTGACAACACCCAATCACGCTCAATGTCGGCTTATCAAGGTCAGGAGGAAACATATATTTATACAGTTCGATTTGATTGTCCTTCACATCAATTATAGATTTGTCGATGAAAGGAAACCCGAATATGTAGCCCGTCCCGAGAATGACCGCGTCAGCGTCCTCCTTTGTTCCGTCATCGAACTCTACCTCGGTTTCGGAGAAGCATTTGATGTTCGGTTTGATGATGACAGAACCGTTGGCAATCTTGTTGGGTAAGTCGTCGTTGATGGTCGGGTGTTGGGCTAAGGGTTTGTGTTTTGGCTTCAGTGCGTATTTAGCATGATCAAACCTGGAATTTAATCTGATAGCCCATTCGAGGTTAACAAGATAGTCTGGAAGAATGAGTCTCAGCAATTCAAAAATTCGGCGGGTCCGCAGCATGTCAACGGGTGTACCAGCGTTATCAATGCGGTTTATTATCCATGCACCCCGGCGCGTACTCAAGAAAGCCTGAAAACAATACAAACTAAGTTATATTAATGGTATACTCTAAGCTTCTGTTCCTTTCCTCATAATCTTGGTCATCCTTAGTTAGGACAGTAGAAGGTTACACTGTAGTGTATAAGACCAAATCAACCTGCCAGGTCCGTATTAAGAGACAGAAACAAATCACGTGTCACACCTTTTGTCCATGGGTTTATCCTATTCATTGAGACGTCTACTTAGTATGGAATCTTAATGTGAATGATTCTACCCTTACACATTGGTCATCTCCGACCAATTTTGCCACTCGTGTAAGTGAAGTGGGGGGTAATCTGGTATAAATGGCTATGAGCTGTTTCCAAAGAGTGGCGAAACAAGTCAAAAATTACCGAATGTCACAAAGGTCTGACTATTATCAAAGCAACGGTCAAAACAGTTATTTAAGTGGAGTGTTTGTATTGTATGAGAGGAAATTGTATCTTGGTATTTCCTATAGTGTGGTTTGGATGAATTTGACAACCCGGAAGAGATCAAACGAGCATAGACGTCCAAGATAAAATGACTTAGAAAATCCTATTGGAATAAACTCTTTTTGATATATACGTCAGCAAAACAAAAAAGAACCGGGCAAAAGTCATTTACTGTAGTTACCTTAGAGGCAAAAAGTAACAGCTGCAGAGCTTCGTCATCAAGTGAGACAACCCTCGTGAAATAAAATTTTGTTGATATATACTTTGATGAAATATAACGGAAAATTTAAGTAACTGTATTTACCTTGGAAGCAACACGTGACAGTTCCACAGCTACGTCACCACCTGAGTTGCCCCCCCCTACCACCACCGCTTTCTTGTCCTCGTATCCCTTCCACGATTTATAATCATGAGTATGAGTTATGTCCCCTTTAAAGGTGTCCATTCCAGGAAAATCTGGCATCTTCTTTTTGGCGTGATGCCCCGTGGCAACCATAACGGCGTCAAAAACATGAGAAGTGACCATATTGGACTTCCGGTCACGGACCTGCAGCGTCCATTGTCCTGTACTTTCATGGTCTTCATGTTTCACTATGCGCAGAACCTGGACCAGATCAAATGGAAACATCAGTTTGAGATCAACATAGAGTGTGTAATATATACATGCCGTGCAATAGGGATGTCTCGATACAAGAACATTATCTAAGGTAACGTGCTAAGCCATTCGTGATTTACTTTGGTGGGTATTACCTTTGTAAATCAGTTTTAATGTTACAATCAAATGTAGTAAGTATTTTTTTATTTTAATGGAAGACAATTCAAGTAACCTTCCGAATAGATATCATCAATGAAATGTTACAATTTCTGTTCTTTTGGATAGTGTGATATGTCGAGTTTAACCAAAACGTATGGTGACAGTCGAGTTGTTTTTCAGTATTTAAACAGCAATCCTGTCCCAGGCCTGCATAATTATGGATTAACTTTCGTGCCCTTTACACGAGGACACGGAAGCGACCAAACTAAAGCTGCTGCACTCATTGACATATTAGGGATCTATATATTTCTCTCTACTTGTAACTACCTTGTGTTTCCTTGCGCCTTGCAAATACTTCACTTCTGGTTTTAATGTTGAATATTCGCCCAGGTAAGGAAGGCAATGGGTTCTGTACCTAGACCGGGACATACCAAAGTCCTTAAAATGGTACATTATTCGTTCAACATTATGGCAAAGGCAACAACTTGTGCATTCGATGTTAGTATAATGTGACCGGGCGGAATGATGTGCTGGGTGCCTTTGGCGTTGTATTACAGTGAGATAGCACTATAAAGTCGGCATCCGATCCGCGCTATCACAAGGCGGCAGTTACCTTGTCAGACATACCTTGTCTCCGGCACTCATAACCACACGTACGTACGCTTACACAACACACATGGAACAACGTCCTTAAATGACATTAGCTGTTGATAGGACGTTAAACTCTATACAACTAACCAACCCACCCCTGCCTTACACTACTGGTATTTCGAGGTCAGGGGCGTAGCTGGGATATAAATCTTGTGAAGGCACAAGAGCATTTTTTAGTTTAACGACAGCAGTTTTTAATACAATAAATTGATAAGTGTACCAGTTCGTTTTGTGACTAAATATACAGATAGCATGAAATTATAAATGAATGAGTGGTAATGATTTAAATGTGAGGATTTTAGCAGGAGTTTCCAACTAATTCCAACTGACAATATTTATGAAATGATTTTAAAGTAGAATAATCACTCATTGTTATTCAAAAATCTATAAACTAAATTTAAGCTCTTATTGGTTCTTGGAAGAAAGACTACAAAAGCGTGAAGTTTGAACTCAAAAAGTTGAACAAAATGCATGGAGACCCTTGAATACAATGAAAATAAGACCAGGTGTTCCGGAAGAGTAAGTATCTTCTGTATTGAATATAGGTGAAGATATGGTACATCCACAAAGCGAGAACTGGGGTAATGACAACAAAACCAAAGGAGCATAATCAACAACATCGACCTTCATAAGTCTTCAGTCCATAGTCTTCATTAAGCTGCATCTTTGAAAAACCTGTGTTATAACTCTGTCCGTCAGTGGTCTACATCTATGATATCATGATGAAGTCATGAAGTTTTTAAATTATGCTATTTGCAGTAAACTCTTGAACCCGATCGAATCAACAGCAACATAGAAAAGCAAGGATGTTACTTTCAAGAAAGGGAAAGATCACATTTGGAAAATCAAAATAGTCATACTTATCGTAGTGTAGTTTTAGAGGTCTCTTGATTATGTTATATAAAGATTAAGAAAAATAACTGATTAAAAGGAAAATGTATATACTTAATTTCAATCTCGGGAGGCCTAGGGTATACAAGTTCGACGCAGTCAATAAATTTATTGTTATTTATAGACAGCATATCGTGGATGTATTTGAATGTTAAATTGAAGGACTTGCAATTGGCTAAGGTTTCTGTTTTTGTCCTGATTGCTTATCAATAAATTTTGCTTCGTATGAAAATCAAACAAGTCGGCCAGAGGAGGGGCACAATTTCTTCCCATAGGAATGGCTACAGTCAGCTTACTGATGGGAAGTCTTGCCACCGGACTTAATATTCTAACAACTTCAACATCTGTTTAATTATTTTAGCCTTTGTAGTGCTTTTCACAAAACATGCTCTATTTTTTTCTTAGGGAAAAGAAACTTCTCATAATAAGAAAAACTAGGGCGTTCTTTCTATTTAGTATGAGGAGCTGTTGTGTAATGGGTCGAAAGTTAAAAAAAAGCTTCCAATCCAATCCAATTATTCCACTTACCGAGTATATAGTGTCACAATACGATTGTAGCCTTGAATATACGGTACTAAGTTTGTAATATGTCTTGGTTGAGTAACAAGTTGAGCCCGCGATAAAACGTTAGTTATAAGGATTCTGGTGAAATTTCAGAATCCAACACAAACGAGGCAGAGGTCCGTATCCTTATCATTAATGGTTATTTGGAAAGATTGTAATAGAGAAACGTGATAAGCTAGTATTTCGTCTTTCGAAAAATTGGAAAGTGAATAGGTAGGGTTACCTTGGTTATCAAGCATGCTGAGTGCTAGCCTACCTCCAACTCAAAGGAACCTGAACAATGCGACCCCAACGAGTCGTGCAGTTTGCAATTTTACCGAAATTTGATATAAACCCCCAAAACGTGTAAAATTACTCTGAACACCTTAGTTTAGGTAAAAATGTAGCTGTTATTTATGAATGACGCCTTATTTTGAATAGCAAGTATCGAACAGTCAACCAACCTTACCTGCTCTACCAGACCCAAACGTTTATTTTTTTCAACAGCAGACTTTTAGCTCACCTCGTTATTGAACTTGATGTATTTGTCTAGGCCAAACTTGTCTGCATACAACCGGAAGTACTTCTGCACGTAGGCGTTGTGCATGTAGATGGGGTACTCGGAGGGGATGGGAAAGTCACTGTAACACATCATTTCCTTACTCGTATTGATCACCGTCGACTTCATCACGCATGCCTGGTCAGGATGGACCTCTTTTGTATAGTTCCAGAGTCCACCTGTGGTAAATATGTTTCGTTTGGTCAATGTGTATTTTCGGCATATCTATTGCCAAATGTTTAAGGAACAATCCCATGTGTTTGTTTATTGTTCATCTTTCACAACTTTCCAACCTCTTCGCGTTATGACGCAATTCAGCTTATTTATCTGATTGATTGCTGGGTGATTGTCTACCGCATTCTCGACATTAAATGCTATCCAACAAATGGTTTTGAACACAAAAAGAACATCCCCAAAGATATCCTCAGGTTTTCTGTCAAATTGTCCCTGTTAACTTACTCCCATGCCATTAACGGAAATAACCGCCTGATTTAACACCTTCGGTCACTTTTGTGTGTAAAATTGCTGAACTATTGTCGCCCTTTTACTTCATGATCCTCCATTACAGACATCCACAACAATGTACTAATAACATTTGTGGTTAGCTGTTTATCATAAACATGTATCATACACACACCAAAACATATCATCAACATTGTAGTGGAATATGCTCCCAAAAATAATGACCATTGTTTATCATGTTTATTATAATTTCGTAGGTTGGAGTCCGTTTTTTCTTATTTTGAGATTTGTCAGTTAAGTAACTCATGTGATTTGGTTTGGTTGGTTTTATTTTATTTAACGTCTTATTAACAGCTAAGGTCAGTTAAGGACGTGCCTCCATGTGTGCAGTGTATGCGTGCCTGTGTGTGTGTATGCAGGAGACGGGTATGTTGGTATGCTTGCATACTTGTGATAGCGCGGATCTGATGCCGACTTTATAGTGGTACCTTCCTGAAATAGCATGACCAAGGCACCCAGCAAAGCATTCCGCCCGGTCACATTAAACTGACAATGGGTGAACCAATTGTTGCCATTCCCGTGAATGCTGAACGTTAAGCAGGGAATAACAACTACCATTTTTAAGGACTTTGGTATGCCTCGGCCTGGGGACAGAACCCATTGCCTCATTCAAGCCAAAAGTGAGGTGTTGCAAAGCAAGGCGCTAGGAAATAAAATTTAGTTAGAAGTAGAAAGAAAGATAAAGATCCCAAATATTGCAATGGGCACAGCAAATTAATTTTGGTCGCTTTTGTGTCCCCAATTGAGGACACCAAAGCAAATCTCCCACCTGCATGGGTTACTAACTCAGGTAAAGTAATCATGGTAAACAACACGTGTGTACGTATGGTTGTGGTGTAAGTAGATTGTTGTTCTGTAATATGACATTGGGAATGTTTACAAGGTGCGTCACAGTTGGAATTGTAATGTAAGTCAATTTGTGTGCTGTTTACGTAACACGGGAAAGAAGATATGGGTCAGTCTGTGCACAGTTGTAAAGTCTTGCCTTGATCCACACATTGCCTGGAAGATATATTAAATAAACGATTGAGTGCTGTAGCGAGATACTGTTAGACAGAAAGTGTCACGGGCATAGGCTATGCAGTGCTAGTCGTGACTAGGGGTAGTCGCGACCAGGCTACTCGTGACTAGGTATAGTTGTTAGAGCTAGTCGTGACTAGGTATAGTCGTGGTTATTAGAGTGCCGTAGTTGTATATTAGTATGTATAAGGCTGTCGTGCTCGACACGACTAGGTCATGTAAATAGCTGACTATATGGCAACTATAGTGACTAGGGCTAGCCGCGACTAGGTAGTCGAGTTGTGTACTGCCTGGATTGAACGGTAGTGTGTTATATTGATACTGAGCAGATAGCTTTTGTAATAGTTCTATAGTCGTGCAGTAATTATTCTGTTCGTATCATGTATTAAGCATTAGGTAATAGGTATGCTGGTTACAAGGTAGTAACACATATTTGTATATATTTGCAACTGCAGTATAGTTATAATTAAGCTTACAGCACAGGGATCCTTAGAAGTGACTAGGGTACGGACCCCGGAACGTTACATACTTTTGGTGGCAGCGTGTGGGATCCCTGTGGTTAGGTTTCTGCATTATAATTTGTATTAATTAGAATACACCTGTACTGTTTTTATAGTCATACCTTATAGTTATTTGTATTGGTTTGTGAACATGGCTAGCTATTTAGAGGATGACGTTCTCAGTCCATTAGAGGATGACTAGGAAACTGTTAGCCAGAGAAGGGACGTGTCGTACCATGGTCGTGCAAGCCCTATAACACCAGTGATAAAAAGGCATGTCAGTTATTCAAAATCTACACCTCGTAGACCTAGGGACTCTTATATTGCATCGAGTGATAGATCCAGAGGGGAATATACACAGCACATAGATGTTCCCAGGCTATCCTCAGATATGGATGTTGATAAGGTTGAGGATGAAATCAGACAAATGAGGCCTGAGTTGTCTAGGTCACAGACAAAGAGTGAAGGTATTCTTAAACCGTCTCCAACTACAAGGCCATATACTGATAGGAAATTGGACCACCCCAGAGAGAGAATCCGTTCAAGAACAGAGCAGCTCCTTGACTATGTTGGTGACATGGATGGAGGTAGTCATGATTGGGTGACACGTAGGAATTCTCAGAGACGTCACAGGAGGTCAGTATATGAACATGACAGTGGTAGTGAGGATGATAAAGAACAAGAATATACCAGAAAACCACGCAACACTCAAATGAAGGTCAGACATGTGAAGGCTGCAACATATGATGGTTCCACCTCATGGGTTGACTACAAATCTCATTTTGAGAATTGTTCCCGCATCAACAATTGGTCGGATTATGAGAAGGGTCTATATTTGGCTGTTGCACTCAGAGGTCAAGCACAAGGTATCCTTGGGGACCTGGCCATATCAAAGCAAGAAGATTATAAGTCCCTGGTTAGCGCGTTAGAAGAACGTTTTGCTCCTCCTAACCAAACAGAGTTATACCGGGTTCAACTCATAGAGAGGCGACAGAAAGCAGCGGAAAGTCTACCAGAGCTGGAACAAGCCATTAGACGGCTAGTAAACCTTGGATACCCGACAGTGCCCAGTGATGTGCGTGATACCTTGGCTAAGCAGCAATTCATTGAGGCTCTAGCTGATTCAGACATGAAAATCAGGATAAAACAAGGTAGACCTCAAAATCTGACAGACATTATACGGTTAGCTGTGGAACTGGAGGTCTACCATCGGGCTGAAAAGAAATCGAGTGATTGTAAAGCTCATCTGAGAGCCACAAACACAGAGGACAGTCATACTACAGAGAAGGCTAGTGTGACTACAGAGAAAGCTAGTCAAAACTCTGATATGTCTAGTCTATTAAAAGGCATACAACAGCAACTACAGTCCTACAGGATGATGTAGTGAAGCTGAAAGGAAGCGATAGGAGTTCAAGTCAGCAAAGACCAAATAAAGACGAGACTAGTCGAAAAACTTGCTACTATTGCAATGAGGAGGGTAATTTTCACAGGAATTGCCCGAAGTTGAAAAATCAGGCAACCACTGACAATGGAGCAGATAAGCCAGTAGCGAAGCGAGTTAGAACTCGGAAAAGACGGAAACAGACTGAACATAAGGCTAATATAGGAGTCTCATCAGCTGTTCATGAAGCTGGCATGTATATTAAGACTGACATACATGGTGCCAAGGCCAAATTGTTGGTCGATACAAGGGCAACAATAACTTTAATTTCTGAAGATCTGTATAACCACATTTCTCAGGCGGCTAGACCCGAGTTAAAGCAGATGAGTAAAGAGGTCTTGACAGCAAGTGGCGACAAATTATCAATCCTCGGACAAGGGAGGTTTAACATCAGATTGGAGGACTACACAAACATACTGGTAGAAGTGGTTGTTGCGAAACTCACCACAGATGGCATTCTAGGTCTTGATGTTATGATAGAGAGAAATGTAACTCTGGATTTGGCCAAGGGTTGTCTTACCTTGGATGGAGTGCATGTTGAGGCTAAATATGAGGGAACTATGGGTTGTTTCCGAGTGTGTACAACTGAGAAGATTGAACTACCAGCAAAATCAGAGGTCATAGTCTCTGGGAAGGTGTGTGTGCCTGATGGTAAGGCCATGCATGGGAACGCCTTACTAGTGGAAAGGTTTTGAATCCTTTTTGAAGAGCGACCGTGCTATCATTGGTCGTTCGCTGGTGGACAATACAGCTACAGTGCCTGTGCGCATGATGAACACCTCAGAGGAAGATAAGTTGATCTATCCTGGCACTTCCATAGCACAAGTTAGTGCAATTCAGAGTGTAGTAGAAGAAATAGAAGGAGCACAGCCTCTCAAAAATAACAGCTTAAGAGAAGACCTGGTTAGGCTACTAGAGGCATCAAAAACAAACCTCACCGGCCAACAATACGAGGAGCTGAGACATCTTGTGCAAAAGTATGAAGATCTGTTTGCTGCATCAGATGAGGACTTGGGGCGAACAGATGTCGTGAAGCATAAGATCAATACAGGAGATGCTTGTCCGATAAAACAGCCTTAACGACGTATCCCAGGGAATATGGGACCAGAAGTTGACAAACAAGTGCAGAACATGTTCGACCGAGGTATTATAAAGAAATCCTCTAGCCCTTGGAGCTCAGGCATTGTTTTGGTCAAGAAAAAGGATGGGACAATGCGGTTTTGCGTATATTACAGACGACTTAACGCTGTCAGCATTCCCGATGCATACCCTCTGCCTCGTATTGACGAGACACTAGACCAACTAGCTGGATGTTCATGGTTTTCGACACTAGACCTGAACTCCGGATACTGACAGGTAGAGTTGGATTCAGAGGACCGTGCCAAGACCGCATTCGCCACTCGCACAGGGTTGTACGAGTTCCAAGTTATGCCCTTTGGTTTAAATTCAGCCCCAGCACCATTTGAACGATTAATGGAGACTGTACTAGCAGGACTACAGTGGCAGGTGTGCCGCATATATCTTGATGATGTCGTTATTGTGGGAAGATCATTTGAGGAGATGATGGACAATCTCGAAAAAGTATTTGACCGATTATTAGCTGCACTGGGTTGAAATTGAAAGGTAGGAAGTGTCTTCTATGTGCAAAAGAGGTTCTATACCTAGGGCATGCGAAAACAAGAACGGTGGAGCAATGGCCTGTTCCTGTCAATGTGCGAGGGTTGCGATTTTTTCTGGGATTCTGTAGCTACTATCGAAGGTTCATTAAAGATTTTGCTAAAATTGCCAAGTGTCTTCACAAACTCACAGAAAAAGGACGAACGTTTGAGTGGAGTTCCTCTTGCCAGGAAGCATTTGAGACTCTTAAGAGGTTGTTGGTAAAAGCACCTTTCCTTGCGCATCCAGACTTTACCAAGGAGTTCATACTAGATACCGATGCGAGCAATGACGCTATCGGTGCAGTGCTGTCTCAGATAGTGGATGATGTTGAGAGGCCAGTAGCATTCGCCAGTCGGACTCTTACTAAAGCAGAGCGAGGGTATTGCGTGACCAGAAAGGAACTGTTAGCAGTTGTATACTTCACCAAGTACCTGTGCCATTACTTGTATGGTAGAAGGTTCACAGTACGGACAGACCATAGTTCGCTTCGTTGGCTGCTGAGCTTCAAAGATCCCGAAGGACAGATGGCTAGGTGGCTACAAGTGCTGAGCTCATATGACATGACCATCGTCCATCGACCTGGGGTCAAACATCAGAACGCTGATAGTCTCAGCCGGTTACCCTGCAGGCAATGTGGGTTCGAACCACAATGGGAAACCAAGATTGAGACCACAGATCAGGTTATGAGTATACAAAACCCCAATGAATGTAAAAAGAATGCTTCCCCAGAACTACCAGCAGATAGTGAAGAACTGTCTTTGTCACAGAAACAGGAGGCAGATGAAGATATTCAACTTGTTAGAACTTGGGTGCTTGACAAGAAACGACTACCATTCAATGCTATTGCTGGCAGGAATATCACGGTGCGATCATTATGGATGCAGTTTGAGGCTTTGTTTGTCAAAGACAACCTATTGTACAGAGGGAGTTCTAGCGGAAATCCACAGGTTGTTCTACCACGAAAAGAACGAAGGACCGTCCTTTCTCATACGCAAGAAAGCCGGTCACTTGGGAATGAAGAAAACTCTAGCAAAGATTAGACAAACGTTTTACTGGCCTGGGCTTAAAGGCGATGTCAAACGATATGTAGCTGGATGTGTACCGTGTTGTCGAGGAAAGTCTCCTACCAAAGCAAAAAGAGCGCCAATGCAAATGGTCAAAGCAGGGTTTCCTATGGAACGAATAGGAATAGACATCCTCTGTGAATTACCTCAAACCGACCGAGGAAACACATATTGGTGATATCAGACTATTATAACAAGTGGACTGAATGCTTCGCCATCAGAGACATGGAAGCCAAGACTGTTGCAAGAATTCTGGTTGAAGAAGTAATTTGTAAGTTTGGTGTACCCAGCACCATTCATTCAGATCAGGGTTCTCAATTTGAGAGTGCTCTTTTCCAGGAAATGTGCAAGCTCTTAGAGATTAAGAAAACACGAACGACCCCATACCACCCAAAGTCGGATGGAATGGTTGAACGATTTAACAAAACGTTAGTCAACATGTTAAAAGGTTTTTTTAATGACCAACAAACCGACTGGGACCTGCACTTAGCATACGTGACTATGGCTTACAGGTCAGCTGAACATGAAACAACGGCTAACACCCCAAACTTCATGATGTTGGGCAAAGAGACCAGCACCCCATTGGATATCCAGTATTCAATGCCTCGGGATGTCAAAGTCATACCCCAAAATATGTGGGCATGGCGGCTGAAAGGGAAGATGGAGGATGCCCATCATATGGTGAGACAGCATGTGAAAGGAGCCATGTTGAGACAGAAGCAGAATCATGACTCCAAGCTGTCCTGACAGAACTTCAAACCAGGCAATGAAGTTTTTGTGTTCTTTCCTAACGTAAAGGTGGGACGAAGTCACAAGTTATCAAGTCGGTGGAGAGGACCGTACAAGGTGCTAACTAAGTTGACAGACGTCACCTACAGAGTGCGTTGCGGACGCAAGGGGAAGTCACAGGGCATCCATGCAGAAGGTATGACGTTACGAGAGGGTCAAGTCATGAGTGGTGAAAATGCCCAAGAAGCGAGAGGGTTAAGAGATCGACAAACACAGGTCGATGAGAGTTGTTTCAGCTACTTGAAAGTAGGGGATGCTATATGAAGGTACCATTTGCTGTTGCAGGAGAATCATGGTAAATACAAAGAAACCCCCAGTGCAGAAGTGTCCCATGTGTGCACATAAGACGGCGGATAGAGAGGAGATGAGGACACACCTGATGAATTGTGGACTGGCCACTATGGAGAAGAACACCTTGCGTTGTGAGCAGTGTGACTTCATAACGACAAGGAAGGCGTACCTGAAACATCATCAAAAGAGGCATGAGGCGGTTACGGTACAAGGCAGTCCCCAGCGTGCTGGCAAGGAGGAACCAGCTGGAACGTCTGTTGATGACTGGCAGCATCAGGACCCGGGGGACTTGATTGTTTCCAGCTCAGAGGATGAGGATATCGAGTCCTCTGACAGTGAAGTTGTCGAGAAAGACGATGAGTAACTGCTATCTGGAAGGATCGTTAGAAAGAGAACGCAGCCTTCCCTGCCAATCTCTTTGAAACATCCACGGACGACTGGGGCAGCCCCAGATCACGCAGAAAAGCTCCACCCTAAAGACATTAGGAACACAATACCCCATGCGGTTACGGTTGCCAGTACCTCCAGGGTAAGGCAGGTACCGTTGATGAAGACAGTGGCCGTACAAACCCTTCCTGTGCAGTCGAGGCGTACCGTCACCAAAACGACGAGATACCCCGAGGGGGAGAAGTCCACTGAGATCGTCGAGTTTGATGAAGTTCTAAATGTGTGTCCTTGTTGTTCGAGGAGTCAGTAGGCAAGATAGAAGAATGAAAGATTAGGACTTGGATCGTTCATTCAGGGACAATGCCAAAGTTATGTGTCGAATCATAGTGTATATTTTTGATTGATGTCATTACATCTTGGAGAGTTTAGTATCCGAGTTATTTTATTTCTATAACGCAAGGACGCGTTGTTCTCGGAGGCGTGGGTAATGTGATGAATGTACATATATCGTAATCCTACCTTCGCTGATTTAGCATATTATTCAGGTTAGATACGTTGATCTGTTGGCGTTAATCATTTGTGTTATGTCTTCGTAATTTAAACGCTTAGAAGACAGATAGTTTTCGATGTACAATTAAAACGTACCGGTGATTATACCTCACTCACCGCTAGGTGTCGCTAAGATAGCAAGTGGGTATAAATAGGCAGAATCCAGCGACAATCGGCCCAGTTCTGTTCTGATCTCGGCGTGTGTACAGCAGTGACATATCGTAAATACCTAATATATGTGATACCGGTTTTGTGTTGGAAAGATAGAAGTGACTGAATAAGTCTTGCCTTGATCCACACATTGCCTGGAAGATATATTAAATAAACGATTGAGTGCTGTAGCGAGATACTGTTAGACAGAAGGTGTCACGGACATAGGCTATGCAGTGCTAGTCGTGACTAGGGTAGCAGTATACAGTAGAGGTTTGTGGCCATGGGTGATATTTTTGTTAAATGGCTAACCCCCGTATAATGATATGTAAAAAAAATACAAAAATAAAACTGTACTAAAATTGGTATAAGCATGATGAAGTGGGCTATGTGAGCTTCACATTTGTAAAAAAGAAAGAAGATTTTTTTGGTTCGAGAATAAAATTTTGGCCATAATCCGAAAGGGACCCAGATAATTCCTCAACCAGGTAGATAATCTTTAATTTCAGACAGAGCTTAGGAAAAAAATTACTAGTTGCGGGGGTCAAATTTTGGGTTAAAAATAGCATTTTTTGGCATTTTTTGGTAATTTTTGATGTGGTAACCATGGTTTTCACACAAGTGACATACATAGAAAAAAGAGGTTTATACACTTCTCAGTGCTTTATATGTATTGTAAATGTAATGCAGTTTACAAATATATATACATGTATACATGTGTTGTGTAGGGTAAATCCGCTGTGTTTACATTTCCTCGACATGTGCCTTGTTTATCAGAGTCGGGCCATTTCTACTGTATTCTGCTACCTTATACACATAGAACTTGATTTTTTCTGAAAAAATCCCTTTTTATGCTTGATTCAGCTTCACTTTCATTCATTAATACTTAAAACTACTCAAAAACGCCAAAAAACCCGTTACATAGATTGGTCTATATATAGGTCATTAGCCTGTTACCTGTGGATGTATAAAGAGAGGTAACTCGCGCTTTCACAGGCACTTGTGAAATTCTGCAATTCATCACATATGTGTCAATTATGTTATTGGTAAAGTTGATACCAAACATCAAATAGTTCACAGGCTATCTCCTGATGCATTCATACTAGATTTCAGCCTGTTTCACTCAGTTCAGCACCCGGTAGCCATGGTTACTAATACATAAAGTTGCATTTATTGAAAATGGGTAAAATATTTGTTTTCATTCTAATTACACTATTTTAGATGTTTTTTCCACTTGATTCAGCATACAGATTAAATAAGCAAAGTCAGTAATGTCAATAAATTTTATTTCCATAATTACAGCTGAAGAAAATCTATTTTTCTAGCGAAATATGTTAAATGAACAATTTCTGAGGGTTACTGTCAATTCTAGGCGAGAAAAGTAAATAACGGTTGCTATGGTGGCACTTGTCTGATTTTTCAGAATATCTGACATTTCTGTGCTGTTCATCGGTTACGGGAAGTGTGTCTGTTGCTAGTTTGTTGTTGAGATGGCCATGGGTTTCCTAGTGTTCAATTTTTTGATATCAGTGATCCTCGTTGATGTCATAGATGCCCATTGATGACGTCATATTTATGATGACATCACAGTTCCTATGACGTCCTCAAACAAGACAGTAACATCATAGTATCACTGTACTGTTTGTTTTTCACATGCACATGATCTCAAAGCATCATATTTCACCCAAAAAGAAATTTTATTCATAAAAACTACAAACCTATTCAAGTTTTCATTTTTCAGATTACCTCCCTTTGTTGGTAGTTTGATAGCAGAATTGGTAAATACACCTGTCAGGAGAATTCATATTACTCGGTTACTATTAAAGTGAGAAAGGAAACGGATACATCGTTGTGTTCGTTGTCTCATTTTCCAGACATTTAAAAGGTTTTAATTAAATTTTGGGGAAAAGAAAATGATGTATAAGGTAGCAGTATACAGTAGAGGGTTGTGGCCATGGGTGATATTTTTGTTAAATGGCTAACCCCTGTATAATGATATGTAAAAAAAAATATAAAAATAAAACTGTACTAAAATTGGTATAAGCATGATGAAGTGGGGTATGTGAGCTTCACATTTGTAAAAAAGAAAGAAGATTTCTTTGGTTCGAGAATAAAATTTTGGCCATAATACGAAAGGGTGCGTACACATGAAAAGCTAGCTTTACAGGAGGTAAAA
>NW_018408916.1:2857179-2858465 GCF_002113885.1 Mizuhopecten yessoensis
CTAGGGGTAGTCGCGACCAGGCTAGTCGTGACTAGGTATAGTTGTTAGAGCTAGTCGTGATCAGGCTAGTCGTGACTAGGTATAGTTGTTAGAGCTAGTCGTAACTAGGGGTAGTCGCGACCAGGCTAGTCGTGACTAGGTATAGTTGTTAGAGCTAGTCGTGACTAGGGGTAGTCGCGACCAGGCTAGTCGTGACTAGGTATAGTTGTTAGAGCTTGTCGTGACTAGGGGTAGTCGTGGTTATTAGAGTGCCGTAGTTGTATATTAGTATATATAAGGCTGTCGTGCTCGACACGACTAGGTCATGTAAATAGCTGACTATATTGCAACTATAGTGACTAGGGCTAGCCGCGACTAGGTAGTCGAGTTGTGTACTGCCTGGATTGTACGGTAGTGTGTGTAGTGTGTTATTTTGATACAGAGCAGATAGCTTTGGTATTAGTTCTATAGTCGTGCAGTAATTATTCGGTTCATATCATGTATTAAGCATTAGGTAATAGGTATGCTGGTTACAAGGTAGTAACACATATTTGTATATATTTGCAACTGCAGTATAGTTATAATAAAGCTTACAGCACAGGGATCCTTAGAAGTGACTAGGGTACGGACCCCGGAACGTTACACATAGTTATTGCCATCGTGTGGCTGTACACCTGCGTCATTTCCATTAACAGAATTAATTAATTTTGAAAAAAATAGGCACGTCGCTGTGTCCGACACCAGTTTGTAGGTTGTGTTGTGTAGGCAGGTTGGAGTGTGTGCGTGTGTGTGTGTGTGTGTGTGTGTGTGTCATTTATAGCAAATACGTGTAAAATGCCAGCAAGTCTCACCACAAAAATGTTTTGACGCCAAAACTTTCATAAGTCTGAGTAACATAAAAAATTGCGATGCTATAATTATATACAATCGAGTGCTGTTATTGAGAACACTGAATAACCTTTAGTGACCCGCTGGTGGTCGGGTCGGTGTTCATGTTTGAAACTAGAATCTAGTTAGCTTTCTCAACAAGAGGCCCAAGGGCCTTAGCGGTCACCTGAGTTATATCATAGGTACTAGTAGCTTTATTTTATTGTTTAGATGTGATGTGGAAATCAGCATGTAAACTAAGTGAAATACAATACTTGTCATGTCATCAATGGATAAGAATTTGAAAATATTGGTAAATGTTCCCTTTGGGGCCCCGCCCTAGCCCCTGGGGATGGGGCAGGAATCCTAATTTTACAAAGTAAAACTCTCATTTACCCAAGATGATTCTGACTAAGTTTGAGCAATTTTCTGCTGAAAAT